>NC_056735.1:1105059447-1105066947 GCF_019279795.1 Protopterus annectens | reverse complement strand
TCTTTTCATTATCAATCATTATTCCTGGTGTCTGAGTGGGTATGATTTCTTGATGGAATGTATCTTTTGGCTCTTCAGCCCTTTCATCATTCTCTCTTCGTCTATTGTAATTCATTATTCTGTCTTTATTTATCTCCTTATGACCCAGTGCATCATATATATATATATATTTATACATATATATATTTATATATAAATATATATATATATATGTATATATATATATACATATATATATATATTTATACATTTATACATATATACATATATATATTTATATATATATTTATATATATATATATATATATATATATATATATACATACATATATATATATGTTTATATTTATATATATATAAACATATATATATATATATATATATATATATATATTTATATATTTATATATACATATATATATAATTATATATATATATATATATATACATATATATAATTATATATATATATATATATATATATATATATATATAAACATATATTTATATATATATATATTTATATATAGGGTCTAGATCACGAAATTGAACTTCCAAAATGTCGAACTCCATAAGTTCAAACTTGGAAGATCGAAATGTGATAACATCGAAACTTCAGAATAGCAAATTTTTTTCACAGGGAAAAAACTTTGCTGTTCCGAAAAACACTCACACAACACAAGCACGCCAAAAACCTTATAAACCTACACTAAACCTTACATACACAACTATCTATGCACTAACCTTAACCCAAACCCTAACCCTATGGTCCGTCACTATCGCACTTACCTTATCTGCACCTTAACCCTAAAGTCCGTCTCTATCGCACACTTACCTTACCCTCACCATAACCCTACGGTTCTATACTGTGGCACACTTACCTTACCTGCACCCTAACCCTAAGGTCCATCACTATCGCACACTTAGCTTACCTGCACCCTAACTCTAAACTCCGTCACTATCGTACACTTACCTTACCCCCACCCTAACCCCAGCGTCCGTCACAATCGCACACTTACCTTAACCCGTTCTGTAACTTTCACACCACAGTTGAGAAAATGTCAAAGCCACAGAAACGGGCAACCAAATTCTTTCCCTGGGAAAGAATTCAGATTTTGGCGGCTTCAAGATTTTCAACTTTCAAACTTCCAAGTTCAACCTTCTGGAAGTTTGATTTCATGAAAGGAACCCTATATATATATATATATATATATATATATATATATATATATTTATATATATATATAGGTCCACTTTTAAATTTCAAAATACCAAAATCTCGAGTTTTGAGATACCAAACTCAAAACATCAATATTTTGGTATCTAGAAAGTTACAAGTGAACAAAATAAAAAAAAAAAAAGAAAAGAAACACACCTAAAATAATGTTTTTGCAGGCACCCCCCCTTACTTAAATATACCGACTCTGAGATTGCGTTATAGTGAAGAGAACGGTAATGCTCCTATTCCACTTACTGTTCTCTTCACTGCAGCGCAGTCTTGCAGTTGGTATATTAAAATAGGGTGGTGTGGGGGGTGCAGGGCTGCTTGCCCCCCTGCAAAAACATTATTTAACTTTTTTTTTTTTTTGGTTCACTTTTGAATTTCAAGATACCAAAATCTCGGTGTTTTGAGTTCGGTACCTCAAAACTCGAGATTTTGGTATTTCAAAATTTAAAAGTGGACCTATGTATATATATATATATATATATATATATATATATATATATATATATAAAACACATATGGAATCTTTTTTTTTTTCTCTGCAAACTAACAGCCAGGCCTCGTCTTTTTCCTCTCCATACTGCCAGCGTACTGTTAAAACTACTGCATACTGAATAAATGGTTACATCAAAAATCGCTCATCATTCAGTTCAGTTATCTCTCACCTTGCAGCATCTTTTTTTTTTTTTTCTCTGCAAAGTATGTTGGCTTAGTTTTTAATTCTTAAAATATACTTATTGAAGGCTTTATCTACTTTTTAGTGAGTTGGATGCACTGGGAAGCACTTTGACAGCAAACAACCCCACCCCCATTCTTAAAAGAATCTTTTAGTTTTCAACAAACATATATCTGTTAAATGCTGGATTAATCAGCCTGCTTTAAGACATTTCTTACCTGATAGTACTACACAACAAAACCTCTTTTTTTTCTTACTATTAACAGTACATAGCCTTTTTTCTACTGGACTTTTTACTGATTGTTTCTGGACTGTGCTTGCCTCTGGGCTTGGCTCTAGCCACACCTACACATAGTGCTGTAAACTCTCAACCACTATACCACCAATCAGACATCTGCAGGAAGTGATATTACCTACTGAGACCCCCAGGCTCAATTTTCAAACAGTTTTCTTTCTTGCTGTTGAGTATTTCACTGTGTTCCCTCAGCTTGTCCTGTAAGTTTTTTTTTAACTTGTTTGTCATATTTTCTGTGAATACAGCTACTTAGACATGTTGATTAGAGGCCTGCTCTGTGTTTTAAAACTCACTAATGTAAATGCTGCACTGTATTCTTTATGCCTGATTCAAATAATTTTGTGATTACAGCTTTTTAGACTTGTTGACTAGAGACCTGCTCTGTGTTTTAAAACTCATTAATATATCTGCTGTGCTGTATACTTTTTATGCCTGGTTCAAATAATTTTGTGATTATAGCTCTTTAGACTTATTGACTAGAGGCCTGCTGTGTGTTTTTAAAACTCACTAATGTAAATGTACTGCATACATTGTCTGATTCAACTGTATTAGTGTTATGATTGCAGCTACTTAGACTTGTTAGCTTACTTCCTGCTCTGTCTTTTAAGACTCTAATTGTAAATGCTGCACTATATACCTTATGCCTGCTTCCACTCCAGTAGTTTTAGCTGTCTTACAGCAGACCCAACTATCTTGCTGTATTTTTTTCCTTTGGTTAATGCAGTTGTTTGCTAACTGTTTTACCTCCTCTTAATGACTTCATAATTGTTTTTCTTGCCATAGATTTCAGTTATGCTGTAGTATATAATGCTCACTGCAACAGGTATAATAGCCTGCTGTCTAGCTGTGGTCATGTGTTCTAGTTCAGAGGAATGTAACAACATTTTTCACCCTGTTTACACATCTGTATTAGCTATGTTTTTTATAAGTATATTTACTGTTAACTTTAGCAACATTTTAAAGCAAAATTTTGTGTAGCACTGCATTTGAACTACTCTGCTAGAGTGAATGATAATGTGGTAGTCTCAACAGCTTTGCGTTTATATTTGAGGTTATCTTTCTATCCTCTCTAAAACACCTCCATCTATCTTTTGTGTGCTAAACACCATAATTGGTAACAATTTTTATTTTTTTTTCGCCTCAGCCAAAAGCAAAACCTTGTCTTTTTCGTCTCCATACTGCCAGTGTAAAGTTAAAAGTCTTGCATACTGCATAAACATTTGTAATGAAAATCGCTCATCATTCAGCTCTTTTATCTCTCACCTTGCAGCATTTTTTTTTTAAGCTGCAAAGTATGTTGGCTTAGTTTTTAAGTATTAAAATATACTTATTTAAGGCTTTATCTACTTTGCGTGTTAGTACACTGGGAATGAGCTTGGCAGTAAAGAACCCCCTCCCCATTCTTAAAAGAATCTATTAGTTTTATGTTTGTCTGTTAAATGCTGGACTTAGCCTGCTTTAAGACATTTCTTACCTGATAGTACCACACAATAAAACCTCTTTTTTATTTTTCTTACTATTAAGAGTAATGATAATGGACATCAGTTGGGTAGAACAGCCCTGTGTTTCTAATGCTTAGTCACTCTGCTTGTGCTGTGCTGATGAAGTCATAACAAGGCTGAAATATGCATATCCACAGCTAGTGAGGTTTGGCTTTATTCGCCTGAAATTGTCCAGTAAAATGACGAAACAAGTAATGGACATCCAGAATTCCCAATTAGCTGAAACACCTGATGTCCTTAAGAATCATTTGCATATATCCCATGTGCCTCTGACACAAGAGGTTTGGGGAGGTTATTCAGTGGAAGTTCTAGCTTTGTTGGAGTTTTCATTTTGTTTTTACTGATTTATTTCAGTGACCTTCTTACTTATTGTTTTAGTTTGTTGTTTGGGATATTTTTTCAGTGACCCTAATGATAATGTATATCAGCTGGGTAGAACAGTCCTGTGTTTCTAATGCTTAGTCACTCTGCTTGTGCTGTGCTGATTAAGTCATAACAAGGCTGAAATATGCATATCCACAGCTAGTGAGGTTTGGCTTTATTCACGTGAAATTGTCCATTAAAATGACAAAACAAGTAATGGACATTCAGAATTGCTAATTATATGAAACACCTGATGTCCATAAGAATCATTTTCATATATCCCATGTGCCTCTGACACGAGGTTTGGAGAGGTTATTCAGTGTAAGTTTTATCTTTGCTGGAGTTTTCAATTTGTTTTTACTGATTGTTTTTTCAGTGACCTTCTTACTTATTGTTTTACTTTGTTGTTTTGGATATTTTTGCAGTGACCCTAATGATAATGGTCATCAGCTGGGTAGAACAGCCCTGTGTGGAGTTTTCATTTTGTTTTTACTGATTTACTAGTAAGAGTACATAGTCTTTTCTTTTTACTGATTGTTTCTGGATTGTGCTTGGCTCAACCCGCTCAATTCGCCCTTGCTTCGCTCGGGCTCACTCTACTCCTGTATCCCCAATTTCCTTACCCTTATTAACCTAAGCCACACCTTTCTAACTTATTGTCCTATAACTTACAGCTACCTCATCCAACACACCCGCAATTAATTTTTTTTCATTTTCTCCCCTCCCACCTCACTAACCATTATTTTCATCCCTCATATAACACTGTCACCCCATCACTGTATCAGTACATTTTTCTCTCTGTACTAAACTGCAGACAACCCACCCACATTTTTCTCCTATTTCAACATGTCAGTTATCGCCACTCTTGAGCAACTCTCTCCTACTCATTACCCTCTACCTAGCCTCTCACTCCACTTCCTTCATCACATCAAACATAACACACTATCCTTCTCCTACACTTCCCACTATTACATACCATACAAAACCAAATATCCGTTTTCACATCTGTTCTGACCTCTATACTAACCCTAACATATTGCTGTTCCACTGTAAATATGTCCATATCCCCAACCCTCCTTCATATCCAGATGTCTTTCATCAACTAATATCCAAGTTCAAACTCTTAGTCCTTCTACACTCACTAACCGAAATCAAACTCCAAGCTGACATACATACTAACCCAGGACCGACACAGCTACTCCCAACCCACCCAATAACACCCACTACGCCTGCTAATACTACCCCCCACCTCCTTCCTCTAAAAAAAAAAAATCCAAATCAGACCTACTCGTAACTAATTTTAACCTCAGAAGTATCACAAAAATTAGTGAATTTCATGCAGCTACGTACAGTCCTGATATAGTAATTATTACAAAGACATGGTTAAAATCCCGCATTAAAGATAAGGAAATACTTACTAGTGGTGATAATGTTATTAGACAAGATGGGCTGAACAATTGTGGTGCAGGCATTGCCATCCTGTATAAAATTTCCTCAAAATTGAAAAATTAATCTGTACTCCCCCAGATCTATCGGAAGCAGAAATTCTAACTACCCAATTTGAAGTAAATCCACATAAAACCATCATAATTATTGCCTCCTACCTACCACCTGGAATTCTACCTACCATTGAATGTCTTCTATCTTGGGCATTCTCTAATTTCACCCATGAAACTATAGTGCTAGGTGATTTAAACTTGGACTGGCTATCCTGCTCATCTGATAACCACTCCAGTTTCATCAATTTATTCAGTTTCGCTATAAACTTCCCCACTAGAAATGGTAAACACACCAAGAAAGATTCTGTTCTAGACTGGATACTAACCAATAAGCCCAACTTTGCCCACCAGGCTGGGTGCTCTCAGATTCTCTCTCAGTGATCACTCCCCTACCTTTCTTCTAAGGGAATGTATTCACTCCCGCTGTAATGTCATTTTTAAACAGCTAGACAACAAAAGACATTTTCCCCTACAATCTTAAATTCCCTACTTCAAAACTGCAACTGGTCACCTCAAAAATTACTCCACCTAGACCAAGCTGTACAATATTTTTATGATACCTTCCTCAACATCCTTAACCTCGCTTCAAAGCCAAAAACCTACCTTGGATAACTAAAGACGCTACATCTCTTATTAAACAAAGTGATAGAGCCTGGACTGCTCATCAAACCTCAGAAAACCACACCTCTTACAAACAACTAAGAAACCTAAGAAGCAAATATTATCTGATAAAAAAAATCTTATTTTCTAGCTTGTCAGCAAATGCACATAAATAACCCACAATAATTTTGGCAAAACCTTAACTACCTCCTCAACCCTGGCAAAACCTCTACCCCTGCACCATCTGCAACAAATAGCACTGAATGTATAGCATCCCAATTTAACTCTCATTCATCACAACTGTCACCTCACTTTTAAACCACAACAAATCTAAGCAACTCCTAACAGTGCCTCTCTCTACTAACTCCAAACCCAACTACTTCTCTTTTAAACCCATACAAACCTCATATCTAAAAAAAAAAAAAAACTTTATCAAAACTAAATCCTACCTGTCTAGCAACTGACCAACTCCCTAATGACTTCTTAAAAACTGCTGCAAGCTCCATCACCTATCCCATATCTATCCTAATCAATCATTCCATCACAGAACAATATGTCCCCATACTATGAAAAATATCCCATATCATCCCCCTCAACAAGGGAGGCCCATCCTAAAGATCTCTCTAATAATCGGCCCATTGCCATTCTATCGCCCCTAGCCAAAGTCTTAGAGAAATGTATTCATAAGCAGCTCCTAGACCACCTCACTACAAATAACCTCTTACTTAGTTCACAGCATGGCTTCCATCCAAAACGTAGTAGCTTCACAGCCCTCATAAGTTTCACTAAATACATTAATCTCCTCAAAAACAATGGACAACTAGTTTCTACTATATTCCTTAATATGTCCAAAGCTTTAGATACGGTATCCCACCAACTACTACTTAACATTCTAGCCTCAACTCTACAGCTCTCAACTGGTTCTTTAGCTACCTTACTAATCGACAACAGGCAACTAAATGGGATAATAAATCTCCAGACTCCTCCCAGTCTCTGTTGGGATTCCTCAGGGTTCCATCCTTGACCCTCTCCTTTTTATTATATTCACAAATAGTCCAAACACTGCCACTAAATCTGCTTCTATTATTCAATATGCTGACGACACTACTCTTATTTGCTCTGCTGCCACACCCCAAGAACCCCAAGATGAACTGAAAAGTCATTTCCAGATATTGAAAATTACCTAAATGAACTTAAACTCATCCTAAACCTAAACAAAACAAAATTAATGAGCTTCTCTAACAGGAAGTCCCAAAGCAAAACCACCTCCTCTCTATCTACTCTACTAATGGCACTATAATAGAACAAGTTAACCAAACAAAACTACTTAATGTCACGAT
>NC_056735.1:1105037407-1105057407 GCF_019279795.1 Protopterus annectens | reverse complement strand
TCTCCGACTTTATAAACCTACATGGCTTCTCCCAACTTATACAAGAACTGACCAGAATAGAGAAAATGTTTAATCGACAGTCCACTCTAGATTGGACCCTCACCAACAAATCACCTACATCCCTCCAAATAGGATGTCTTCCCCAACAGCATCAGTGACCACCTGTCCACCTATTTACTAAGACATAACCTCATTCCAAAGAAAGAACAAATGCTAGGATCAGGAAAATGGAAGTCCACTGAAGTAAAAACAAATACTATCACAAAAAAAATAACAAGATGCTCCTGTAGGCAGAAAAGCAAAGTCCATACACTCTCATATAAAACAAAAATGAATTAAATATGTTCTGTTGCCGTGGACTGTAACACTCTCCTCCGGGGAAGGGAGCCACCTCCTGCACAGAAATTCATTTTTGTTTTATATAAGAGTGTATGGACTTTGCTTTTCTGCCTATAGGAACACCTCATTGTTTTTTTGTGATAACCTCATTCCACTTAATCAGTCTGCTGGCTAATCCATAACAAAAAGAAATTTAACAGCCAAACATTTCATTTCCTACTCCAACAAATAAACTGGTATCCCCTTAAAACCTTATCACTTCTCCTTAAAACCTGTTCCAACTCGCATCATAAAAAAAACTACTTGGTAAATTCAAACCCACCAGCCTAACTGCAGACAAATCCGCCTTCTGAATTCCTTAAAATTTCTACAGAAGCCTTAGCCTACCTCAGATCCATCCTTATCAACCACTCATCACCGAAAGCTATATTCCCCTGAACTGTAAAATTTCCTGCATAACCCCCCTGCATAAAGGCAGAGAAACTCTAATAAACTCATTAACTATAGACCCCATTGCCTGTTCTTTTCACCCCTCTCCAAAATAGTGCATTCACACCCAGCTCCTAAACCACCTTATGTCCAACAACCTCCTTTCTCACAACATGGTTTTTGCCCCCACCATAGCACCACAACCGCTCTCCTCAGTTTTACCAACACAGTAAATCAATACAGAAACTAACAGTTTTGTCTGCACCATCTTTCTAGACCTCTCCAAGACTTTTGACACAGTTTCACCCCAGAAACTGCTGTCAGAGCTATCCACCTTTCATCTTAGCCACTCTACCCTAACATGGTTCCATAAGCTACCTAACCAAACACCAACAAGCTGTCAGACGGCAACAGGACCTATTAGCTCTACTCACTGTTAACGTAGATGACCCACAAGGTTCCATACTAGGACCCCTACTTTTCAACATCTTTACTAACTGCACAAATCCACCCCTCCCACCTCAATCATCCAATATGCAGATGACTCTACCCTCATATGCAATGAGTCCTCCCTCACACAGTTAGAATACATCACACAACAATCCTTCTCAGAAGTAGAATCCTGGGTAGATAAAGCAAATCTTATATACTTAACCCAAAAAAGACCAAGCTGAGGCTCTTTCACCCCACCAAATCAACCAACCCACCAACCTCTTTTCCACATACATTCCTCCAACAACACAACCATAACCACCACTTCACAAACCAAACTCTTATGTGTTAAAATTGATGACAAACTGAAATTTGACCTACGCATTTTGCAATCTATTAAAAAAACACACATTAAACTAGGCTATCGCTACTGCATTAAACCATTCCTTACTAACCAATCCTGACTGGACATAGCCAGAACTCACCTCTTATCCTATCCACTATACTCTTTGCCTCTCTAATCTTCAACTTTACCAAAACCAACCTTGTCAAACTAGAATCCTGCTACAACAGAATAGCCAAGTTTGCCAAATCCTCCCCACACAGATCCCACCACTGCTCCACACTGCAACAATTAAAATGGTTAGAACTCCCCCAACATTTAACCTATACCTAACTCATTGTCACCCACCACCTAGTGTACCAACCAGAGAGAACCCTAGCCATACAGCAAATATTCCAACCATATACCAACACTTGACAGCTCCAATACACACACAAAAAACACTCCTACAAATTCCCAAAAGCAACAATAAAGCTGGGAACACTCTCTACTTCCACTATATTTCCAAAACCTGGAACACAATTCCCCAACATATTCTAAACATTACAAACTCAACCCAGTTCAAAAAACATCTAAAAGACCACCTCTATACCAAGTGGACCTGCTCCTGCACTAGCCCAGGCTAATGGCACCCAGTCCTCCCTGCATGTTTTCCTTATTGGAACATTCACCAACAGAGATCCCCTACCATTATACTAAGCTACTCTCACACTTCAAATCTTCACTTCTCCCCTCTCCCAATTACACTAACAGAACTAATGTAGCTAAACCCATATCTCCACATGAAATCTTCTATTTCTCCCCTTTGTTACCTACACTAACACAGCTAAGCTTATCAAGATTTCTTTTGTAAATATTACAAGAGGATTCCACTCTGTTGCAAGAATCTCGCTACTTGCATAACACCTGGTTAAAAAAAAAAAATAGTATACTCTGTAAAGTGGGTTTGTGACATTATATACTTAAATGTTATGTATACCTTTGGAGCTATTCTCCCCATGCATCCACTAAAAATGGGCTTGCACCCAGATATGGACTATCCCAGTAAACAAATAAATAAAAATTTCAGGACTCATTCTAGCAGGTCCTGGTACTTTAAATAGTTATCATTATATATATATATATATATATATATATATATATATATATATATATATATAAAATTACACACGTACACATGTATATATAGTTGTAATCCAGAAGCATGAAAATTCATATGAGTGCATGTTTTTTACTGATAAAAAATGTGAACTTTCATATGTATGAATGTTTTCAATGGTAGTTTTACCAGTAGTTTTGTATGAGATTGCGATGTAGCAGGGTAAGAGAATTTGCCCTTACCCCACTATTGTGCAATTTCAGACTTTCTATATATAATTAACAGGAGGTGTGGGGTGCGAATAGGGCTTGCCTCCCCACAAAATCATTAGTTTTTGTTGTGGAGTTTTCAGTCATTTTAGATTCTCCTGAAAATTATTGCTGTTTTGTGCTTCACTATTTTTATAGTTTGGCAGTTTGATTTTACATGAGGCAATCATATATATGGAAGTCATCAACTCATTGAAAATACACTGAATGGCAACTGGAAGTTTGGCAAGTCATTGAGAATACAATACACCAACTGACAACTGACTGAATACAACTTATCGATCAGTAGCCTATTAAAAAAATTAACAAACTTTGCTTTTTGCATGGGGTAAGCCCCACTGCACCACACACTGATCATTATATATACCAAATCCATAATTGTATTACAGTTGGGAAAGGGCAGATTTTATGATCCCCACTACACAGTGATTTTCCACAAAAAAATGGTGGCATGTTCATTTGGCTGATTTATAATGTGTGGTTCAACAATTTGCCATTACACGCACACACACACACTACACGGAAATATGTTAATATGTATGGCAGAAGAAGTTACATAGGTGTGAGTGTCAATAAAAGAACGGAAGACAGGAACAGTATAGCAATGTGATCCAGGCTAGTCAGCACTCATATATACTAAAATATAATTCCATTTTTGTAGGATAACAGCACAATTTCCATATTGTTGGGAAAGTGAATGACAGAAAACTATGCACACAGTGTGTGGGTGTAGCACTACCTGGTTTAATATGTTCCAAAATAAATCATTACATCTATATTCCACTTTAATGCTTAGCTACCCCTCTGCATCATGTCAACCCCTTGCAGACCTATATGTGATGTTATCATATTGGCCAGTACTAGTATGGACATTTAAAAAGGTGATAGCAGTCCTGTACTTTAACTGAGCTAACACATCCTTGTTTTTCATTTGTTGCAATCTGGTATGGATTGCAGCACTGTTGGGCTCATCACCATGGCCTAGTAATGCCAGCAGTCATCACAGGTGACTGGTAGAGTGTGTGAGCATTGGTATGTCACTGGCCTCAGACCTACAGCCTAACTGTCTAGACCGTGCACTTTGAGTGAGTAGAATATTTCTTGGTCAGGGGCTGGGATGTGCTTGTATGGTTATGCTCACCCAGAACTATACTAGCAGGCCTCATGTAAATGTTGTTGCTCATTCATATTATGCTAAGTCTTCCAAGATGGTGGTACTACATATGGATATGTCTCAAGGTTCTGTCGCTTCTGTGCATTACATGATTCATGTAACAGACTTATAAAAGTGGTTAATAGTTTAGTGAATACCATTCATGGACCTGTTCAAGGATAGTGGTTTGCTGACATGAGATTATGCCAAGACAAAAGGTGTGTGCATTGAGGTTCATTGATTCATGTTTTAACAGCTGGTTACTAATCGAGAAGAACAATAACCACAATATCTCATATTAACATAACTAATTTATACCTAGTTTTGGCCCCTTTCTATGAGGGCTTGAGAGGCAGTTCTGTGGTGCATTTATGATTGACCATCCATGTATCTCGGTTAGGAAACTACTATGCTTTATATCCAAAGAATGTCTATTCTGTTAAAGGGGGATTCCTTTGAAGATCTATGTTACCAGCAAGTCATATTTATATTTTGATGGAAATTAAAATCTGAGTAGGTGTTTAGTGTGTTACTAGTTCTGCAGATGTGCAGGAGGTCACACAGGACTGGATCCACAGAGGCTCTGTAGGTTAGACAGAGATCACCTCTACAGAGTCTGTTGGAAAACAGAAAAGAGACAGTGGTAGCTCGGGGAACTCGCACATCTCATTATCTTATTGAGGACACACTACAGTCTCTTAAGCTGGGTCATATTTTTAGACAAGAGCATAAGGAATGCTGCCCTCCATTATGGGGCCCCTGATGATTAGTCTGGCTAGGTAAATGGATTTCCTAACAACAGTGAATGCATAATGATAGTTAATTGTCAATGAAAGTGCTCATATCCCTAAAGACTGAGTCAAATGTCAAAGGGGGTGGATGGATTATTGTCCAGTTTTGGCTAAAAACATACTGCTAGTGCTGCATTCCTTGGCGTTTAGTTTTAGGCCATGGTCCAGGCACCACTTATTGCTACATGTTAGCCCCTCCTGAAAAAGCTGTAGGTCAGATGATGAGTTGATCATTGCTTCACGTTTGCAGTCATCTGCAAATTTGGTCAGACATAGGCTCCTGATGCCACCCTTGACACTGAAGAAGTAAATACGAACAACAAGCAGTCCTAGAATTGATCTCTGGAGAGCACTGCTGGTAACTACTCTTTTTGATGACAGCATGCCTCTTACACTAACGGATTGGTATATTAGCTCAGAACACTGCAGGATATTACCTCTAAGGTTTCTCACATAGCTAAAGAAGACTTTATGAAAGAATTGATAAGACTGTAGTATACTGGAAATGACTGAAATGAGACTGGAAGGAAAGTCTTTATTATCCAAACTTGTGCTTAACAGGTGTCAGTCTCTCCTTTATGAGACAAGTCGTTTTTGTACTTTCACAATAAAGTTTGTACATGCTGTAGTTCAGTTAATGATGCTTTATTAGATGTTAACAGTATCCAAATTTGTCTCCAATAACAGTGCTGAAAAATAATAACAGCCTGTAGAAATTCTAGAAGGCTGGATAACAATAACACTGCTGATAAATATATCCAAAGTTCTGCATGTATATTCTGATTCTTCTGAATTATATTAACTGAAACAGTTTTTCCCTCCTGAATAGTATGACTATTTGACCTGATTTATGTACTCAGGCTCAAGTGCCTGTACTGCAGTCCAAAAGCTAACTTCCTTTCTGGAATGTTGGATATTTAATCTTTTCTGTATGTCAGTCCGAACTAACTTCCTGACTTCACTGACTGTGTCTGAAGTATATTCTTAAAATACCAAAAACCCTGTAATGCTTTACATGCCTCTTTAGCCTTGGTTTCCCAAGCCATGTCTTGCATGTGCCTTATCCAACATTCCGTTGCATGTACATCTTCCTTTTGAGAAAGGAACATTCTTGTATTTCTGCACATCAAATGCTTTCTTTTCTTTTTATTGAATTGTCTTTCCCTGAACCTAAATGAATACATGAAGACATAATTTTGACTCTATATCTTCAGGCCTATTATTCCAACTTAATATACTATAGTGAATTCACTAAGAATACCTTCACTCTAACAGCTCCCTCTGAAGTACCTGACAAAAGTTTACAGCAACCTTCTTTTTTAGTTACCTTATATCTTTATTGCTAACTACTGTAATATGGTTTGAATCCGCGGTGGTGGTGCTGCGGTAGAGTTGTCGCCTCACAGTAAGACGTTGTCCTGTTCGATTCTCAGCTAGAGCGTCTTCTGTGTGGAGACATGCATGAATGGGCATACCTTCGTTGAAGGTTGTGCGTCAGGGCTGGTAACTCGGCATGTAAAAATCAACTACCAATCATTACCGGACCAATGTTCCGCTGTGGCGACCCCTAACTGGGAAAAGCCGAAAGACACAAACAAATTGTAATATGGTTTGAATATATGGATTTATGCCATCTGACAATAAATGTTCTTTATCTAGTAAATAAACTTGCAATTTAAAGTTTGACCATTAGGTGTCACTTGAACATTTATGACCTGTTTGGATTAAAGTAGTTACCCTATTACCTAGATGCATAGTCTACTCTAGAGGTCTTTAAGTCTAAGTTCTGATGTATGTGTGATATATCTAAAACTTGCACATTATTCTGAAAATCGGTGCCTTTTAATTCTGTGGTTTCTAAAACTGGTTGGCCAGATAATTTTAACACTGCTGTTCCACAACAGCATGGAGAAAATGTCATACACATCCTTAACCTGTCTCTGTGTGTCTATTAACTTAGAGTACAGACTGTTAACCCTGCCCATTGTCTTCCTTATCTCTGAATGCTGTAATGGTAAAATTACACTCTCTGTTGCCTGTGTTTTTTTACCTTATGAACTGGTGCCTTATTGTACCATTATGTCTCTCTCTTATAGCAAATTAAACCTTTTCCTGTTTTCTATTGATTTAAATCTTCAAACATTGTATTGTTCAGTCCATTTTTTATTTTACAGCCTATCAAGCATGATGGTTATTTTCTGAAGACTAATTGAAATTGACACAATTAACTGGTTGTTGTCATCTTTCGGCTTTTCCCCGGTTAGGGGTTGCCACAGCGGAACTCTGGTCCGCTAATGATTGGCAGTAGATTTTCATGAAAGATGAGGTGCCAGCTCGATGTTCAACGAAGGCACGGCCATTTACGCATGTCTTTCGAATGCCCACCCAACCGCGGGACGGACATGCAGACTCCACACAGAAGATACCTTTCTAACTGGTATCGAAGCATAATTACTATATACTGGCTTAACTTGAGTCTGTAAATTTTTTACTTAGTTTTCATTTTGAAATTTGTCTGAAATGTGCTATACTGAACACATAACTGAGTATGACTGTCATATTCTGAATCTTGACCAAAATTTATATTACTGGACATTTAAAATAACTGGGTATAAATGTTATAATCTGGAAACTAACTATAATACTAAAGGAATACCTTTTCTGTCAGTGCTACCTGAACACAGTTAAAACAAACTAACTAAAATCTTATAATGTTATATTCTGGAGACTAAACT
The DNA here is from genome assembly GCF_019279795.1 of Protopterus annectens. Classification (NCBI taxonomy): domain Eukaryota; kingdom Metazoa; phylum Chordata; order Ceratodontiformes; family Protopteridae; genus Protopterus; species Protopterus annectens. Next base: position 1,105,049,817 of record NC_056735.1, on the reverse strand, counting down.
ATTAATAATTGTTGTCTGTATTGCCTGAACACAGATAAAAGCATCAACTGAAAACTAGTACTGTTATATAAACAGTCTGAAACCATGACAACATCTATATACTTGTTTTAACTCATACATTTTAACTATAAACAAACATTGAAGAAATAAACACATAGACAGTCAACTTCTGCACCACAGTTCTTGCCAAATTTAGGTTTTGCTCTGTATTGTCCCAGTCACTGACAAGGTATTGGAAGGCCCACTTTAATGTCCAAGTGTCCTTTTTATAGTTAAGCATTTTAAACGTCTCCTTTTTATCTCCTGTGCAAAGCTAAGTGGCTAAAGTTCTTGATTGGTGGCTAATGTTCTTGATTGTATTTAAAATTAATCTGGAAAATCAACTTGGAAATTATTTAGCAATATTTGCAAAGCACAAAAAATAGTATGAGGTCCTTAAGATAAAATTTGCAGCTTTAACCATTATAAACTGATAGCATTGCTTGTTGCCCTGACTTTATTTACATTTTTCTGCATGAAATAAACATTTGCTGCTAATAAACTCTTGGAAGTCTGTAGGCAAACTAATGCTGTACTACAATAAAATTGAAAGGCTGTAACTTTGATTAAATCAAACAGAAACGTCATTTTTCCTGTCATAATCTCCAATGAAACTAAAGTAGTAGTCTGACACTGTGCATTTCTGCACCTATATAAAATTAGTCTTAACTGCTGAACTTTCTCTCATGGCCCTCTGGCCTGAACATACTTTCGTGTGTGAAACTCAACCCAATGCCTTACCATAGCCATTCCTTTAGCTGACGTCATTTAACTTTTCAGTACTACTGAATGCTGCAAAAATTTATCATTACTGTCTAAAATTTCTTGGATAAATAGTAAGAATTGTAACTGCATAAACTGTCACTAAGAATATTAAGTTGATCTTTGCCATACTGCCTTATGGCATACAGTACTGTCTTTAATTCAGCTTGCTGAGCTGGTGTGATCAGATAAACTGCACTTTATGCATGAAATATATACAATTTTAAACCAATTACATAGACACATTTATTACTAGAGTTGAAATGATCTGATTCTGGAAGCTCACTGGTCTGTCTTTTATACAAGTTTGTGAAGTTTCTTTTTCTGTATGTTTACTTATATATCCTTTATACAAGTACATGATGTTTCTTTATATAATATACACATTTATTACTAGAGTTGGACTGAACTAATTCTGGAAATGTTCTTGTCTGCCCTTTATACAAGTATAACATAGGAGTTGAACCTATGGCTTTAATGATGCATAATATTTATGATGCACTCTTTTCATTCACGGGATGTAAACTTTTGACTGTATTGTCATTTTTAAAATGCAGCATTAACTTTACATTTTACATTCTGTAAACTAGCAAAACATCAAGATATTATTTATGTACGGAACACATTTATTACAATAATACAGAGCTCTTAATATCTAATAAAGGTCTATCTGCAACTGAAGTTGATTTGTCTGTATTAATCAATACATTATTCCATAATTTTTCTGTAAACAATGAAATATTGTAATTTCTTTTAACCTTAAATAATGACATAAATGCTCTGCTCTGGTGCTGCACTCCCACACCCTTTATAGATAAGCTGAACATCCTTTGTTATAGAACAAGCAACAACACTGACTTGAGCTATGGAATGCATTTTTCTTTACTTTGTTCTGAAACAGTTTGCGATGAAATCTGTATATTTTTACTTTATCAGACTTATTAAAATCTGCACTCTTAACCCCCTTGGTACAATATTTGCACTGGCTTGTACACTGATTGTGCTTGTCTGTATTTACCATATTGCTACTTAATTCTATACTTTGAAAACTGAAATCAGAATTGATGACAGAAGATGAATCATTCTGTGAATTATGAGATAGTGTGTCTGCTGCAGTGTGCTGCTTTGATTTAATCCTTTTGCATCTGGAAAGATGCAACATTCCTGAACTAACTTATTTTTAAATGAACATTTCTGGATGCACATTTTTTTTTTTTTTACTGTTTTACCCACTTTTTAACTCTAAACCAAACATTTGCTGGTGTATTAACTGTGGAAGTATTACCTGACATGTATACAAAAGGTTTGCAAGTAACTTTTACTGATGCATTTAAACTTTTCTGAGTTTTTTTTTTAAGCTAAGCTGCATATAAAGTCTTACATAACTATATGATTTTGGAAGCATGTGTACTGTTTGTAGAGTTTTAAATTTTTTCTTGCTTGTTGTGTGACATCACTCGGAAACTTGAAAGTTTATGGAGATGGTGAAGTACATAGTTGTTAACTGGATAATGTCTTATGTTCTGAAGGAACACTGCCGAAGGTTGTAGATTTTCTGTAGTACTGCTGGTCTGTTGAAGTTTTTTTCTGAAGTAAAGGCTGGCGCTCTGCAATTTGTGTAACAGTTGCAATTGTATGCAAAGGTACATTTTCTGCTCTGGCCGTATTTTGTATGAAGTTTACATCTGGAATATTAGTGGTGTCTTACCGAAAAGTTTGTGTAAGGAGTAACTGTAGTGCTGTTGGCTGTGGCCTTATTCTGTATAGAGTTGACTGTCTCCCGTTTGGAAAAACACTAGTGTGCTGCTGAGAAGTCTGTTATGAAACTTTTTCTATAGTTACTGATAGACTGGAAAAAGTGTGACTGTAAGCTGTTAATGAAACCTTGACGTTAAGCTGGCTGCTGCACTAGAAGCTGTACTTGAAAAGTTTACTTACTACAGCTGTCTCTGTTGAAGTTCTGAAGAATTGTTCCAAATGGACACAGAAACATGTTTCTTGCAGTGAAACACTGCTCTTCAGAAGATTGCTCTGTAGTGCGCATGTACTCTGACTGTGGATCAGAACATTATAGGTTTGGTTCCTGGCTGGCTCACCAATGAAAAAATTGATAAGACCTTGGTATACTGGAATTAATTGAAAACAACTGAAATGAGACTGGAAGGAAAGTCTTTATTTGTTGTTTAGTCAAACTTGAGCTTAACAGCTGCGAATCTCTCCTTTATGCGCCAAGTCTTTTTGTACTTCCACAATAAAGTTTGCACACACTGTAGCTTGGTTAATGATGCTTTATTAGATGTTAACACTATCTGAATATTGTTTCCAATAACAGTGCTAATAAAGAATAGCAGTCTGTAGAAATTCTGGAAGGCTGGATAACAATAACAATGCTGATAAATATATCCAAAGTTTCTGCATGTATATTCTGATTCTCCTGAATTATATTAACTGAAACAGTCTTTTTCTCCTGAATATTATGGATATTTCACCTAATTTCTATATGTAGGCTCAAGTACCTGTACTGCAGTCCAAAAGCTAACCTCCTTTCTGGAATACTAGATATTTAATCTTTTCTGTATGTCAGTCCAAACTCACTTCCTGGTTTCATTAATTGTGTCTGAAGTATATTCTCATAATACCAAAAACCCTGTAATTTTTTACATGGCTCTTTAGCCTTGGTTTCCCAAGCCTTGTCTTGCATGTGCCTTATCTAGCATTCCACTGCAAGTACTTATTTTCCTTGAGAAAGGAACATTCTGTATTCCTGTATTTCTGCACATCTCATGCTTTATTTTTCCTTTCTAATAAATTGTTTTTCACTAAAACTAAATGCATACTTGAAAACACAAGTCTGACCCTATATTTTCAGGGCTATTATTCTACCTTAATGTACTGTAGTGAATTCACTAAGAATACCCTCACTCTCACACTTGTACTGGTGCTTAACTGAGGTGGCAATTTTCAATTTACTATCAGCAAGTAACATATGGTTTACATAGAGACATATTAGCTTATTGATAATGCCAGACTTTGTGGTGGTAGCAAAGGCCTTGGCTAGGTCCAGGAAGGCAGTGTAACCCAATATGTCTGAGTCTAATGCATCAGTGATATGCTCAAAGCAGCTCATCAAGTTCAGAAGGCAGGATCTTTCCTTAACAGATCCAAAGTAGCTTAGTACAGGGCTTGTCCACTGCTTATGTCCTTGTAAACAAGTTCAACGATGATGTATTACACTGATTTGCAAATAAGGCTGGTAAAGCTTATAGGTCTATAGTTTCCGGGTGGGATGACTACTGTAGTTCTTTGGCATGAATCCAGTGGAGAAGCTGAAGTTAAATAGGCTTAGTAACGAGTCTACCAGATAGTATTTGCTGATGGCAAGAGGGCAGCCCAGCACATAGGTTCATAGGTTCATACTAGGCTATCTGCCCAAGGGCATTTATAAGCCTAGCCCAGAGTTTTGTGGCTTTCGTCACCCCTTTAGTTTGGAGGATACTATGCCCATTATTTTGCTGTGCCTCTGTCAAGCAGTGACACTGAGATAATCCCTGGGGTATATCTGCGATCTCCCATCCATTGGTCAAGATTTCTCTTGAACAAAGCCAGCAAGGTGCTCTGCCTCACATGTATCGGGATTTTGTTCCACAGCATAGGGAGTCTCTGGGTGATGAATCTGTCCCTCCAGCACGTCCTATTAATAACCGTGTCAAGGTTTAAGTCTCCCGCCCTTGTAGTTCTGAGGGATCTAGATTTTTTGAGGTGAAGCATGTTCATCAGTTCTGGGTTGGACATGGCCTTGTATGTCAGGCACAGGTCACCTCTGAGCAGACGGTGGCGACTGAGTAGAGCTGAAGTTCCTTCAGTCGGGCAGCATAGGACATATTTTTGAGACCCTTTATCCTTTTGGTGAGGAACTTTTGGGGCCTTTCCAGTTGCTGCAGGTGTCGTGTCAGATACATTCCGAATGGGGCATTGTACTCAATCATTGGTCTGATGAGTGATGAGTACAGGGGGACGATGACTTCCCTTGATCTAGGTGTGAATCCCTTCATGATCAGGTGGGCAATGTAGAAGGTCTTCCTAACTACTTTGGCAATGTGAGTGTCAAATGAAACGTTACTGTCAACCTGGGTACCCAGATCCCTGATAACCTCTTCTGTGCTTAGTGGATTGCTGCCTATATGGTAGCTAGGGGTAACCTTGTTTTTCCCAAAGGGTATGACTATGCATTTTTTGGCGTTTAACTTTAGGCCATGGCTCTGGCACCAGTTTTCCATTTCTATAAGACCTTTCTGAAGGATATCTGTGTCAGATGTGTTCTCAACTATGGCGCCCAGTTTGTAGTCATCTGCAAATTTTGTCAGCCATAATCCTCCTGTGTTTGCTTGTACTTCTGAAAAGTAGATGCCGAACAGGAGAGGGCCCAGGACTGAGCCCTGTGGGACACCACATGTGACAGGCTTTGAGTCTGACATGGCACCAGCAACTCTGACCCTGTGGGTTCTGTCACTTAGCAACCCATCTTGTGACGTATGGGTTTACATTTAAGCTGATGAGTTTTTCAATGATACCTGAGTGGGGTATTGTGTCGAAAGCCTTTGCCAGGTCGAGGTAGGCTGTGTGGACTGCCTTTCCCTCATCAATGGCCTTGGTGACTGTTTCGAAAAAGTCAACCAGGTTTAAAAGGCATGATCTGCCCTTGACAAAGCCGAACTGGGTCGGATCCAAAGTCTGCAAGTCTCCTATGTCTTTATAAGTTCCATTATGATCCTCTCCATAGCTTTGCAGATCAAGCTTGTCAAGCTGATGGGACGGTAATTTGATGGGTCGGTGGAGGCACCGCCTTTGTGAAGTGGGACCACAGTTGCCGTACGCCACTCCTTAGGCATGTATCCTGAGGTGAGGCTAAGGTTAAACAGCTGCCCTAACTGCGGGTTTAGTTCCTCATTGAGTTCGTGGAGCACACATCCGGGGACACCATCTGGTCCCATGGATGCTGTGTTTTTTGCCTTGGAGAGAGCAGTTCTCACCTGAGCGTTAGAGATGTTTGGGGGGGCTATAATTCTCTGGTATAGATATCTCACCTTTTGGGGGGGAGTGGGGGAGAAGTTTGCACTGAACCTGTCAGCCAGTATGTTGGCAATGTCTGTAGGTTCAGTAATTTTTACATCATTTTGAACTAATTCTGAGCATATCTGGGAGTTTCCTCCCAGGTTTCTAACACAGCTAAAGAAGGCCTTATGATTGTCCTTTGAGTCCTTAGCGACTTTTCTCTCAAAATTTGCCTTGGATGATTTTATGAGAGATCTTAGTTTTTTACTTATAATGATCAAGGGTGTTTTCCCTTTTAAGGATTTTGCTCTGTCTTGTAGTAGCTTCCTCCTTTTGTTGTAGAGCTTGTTTATGGCTGGGGTCCACCAAACTGGACGCTTGCCTTTGGTACAAAGAGTCTTTGTTTTGTTTGGGATTGCCTGATCTCCATGCAGTCCTGTAGGTGCTGGTAGAAGGCATTTGTAAGTGATTCAGCGGCTTGAGTAATGGTTTCCGCAGTCTCAGAGGCCATAAAAGAGACCACACTAGCCTTTAGAAGTGTAAAGTCGGCTTTTGAGAAGTTCTTCACTGTGGTCTTTTTTATCTCAGGTGGGGGCGGGATGTGGACTTCCAGTGAGATTAGTTTATGGTCTGATCTCACCAGTGAAGTGTATACCTCCAGTGTTGAACATTGTGACCCCATGTTCGTGATGATGAGATCTAGTATGGTATCTCCTCTTGTGGGGATGGTGACTAGTTGTTCCATGGCATTTGAGTTTATGAACTCTAGGAACCTTTGGGCTAGAGTGTTGGGGCTTGAGTAGTGATCCCAGTCTATATTCGGATAGTTGAAATCACCTAGTATGATGGTGTTTGGAGATACATTTATCCCCTCCAGTGTTTTCAGGAAAGCTATGTGAGGTTCCTGAGATTGAGAGGGTGGCCTGTAACATGCTACAAATTGCAGAGCAGTCTTGCCTATGGTTAATTGCACCTGGATGGTCTCCGATGCATCGTGCGTTGCCACCAACCTTGAGGTGTGGGTGTTCTTGATGAATATAGACACCCCCCCTTCTTTCTTGGTGTTGTCCGGATTTTGGGGCCGGAACGCATGATATGAGGTAAAGCCTGATAGTGCCGGGGTGCTCTCGGGAGCCTTGAACCAGGTTTCAGTCACAGCACAGACATCGATGTTCTCCATACTGAGAAGGGCCTCGAGTGCGTGCATCTTGAGGTTGAGACTTCTGGTATTGAGCAGCATTACCTTTAGTTTTTTTTCCTTTTTTGTGTTCTAGGGTGGTAGGTTTAGAATTTGAGCCTTGCCTAAAAAAGGCACTATGGGGGTGGCAAGAGCCTTTGCCAATATCCGGAAGCCCAGGGGTGACAGGTGCAAGCCGTCCCTTGCGAAGCAGCTTGGCTTGTCCAGCATGTCATCCCAGGCAGACAGACATTGGATCCCCTTTGAATGACACCAGAGTTTAAGCCAATTATTAAAGCTGATCATCTTGTCTCTGTATTGTGGCATCATTCTTGGTGAAGGTAGGATACTGCTCAAGGTCAGGGTCATACCTGCCTGGGCTACATAATCAGAGAGCTCCTCTATGTCTCTTTTCATGTAGTCCAAGGAGGTACGTCTCAGGTCGTTCACACCAGCGTGGACAATGACAGAGTCGTACTTGTACCTGCTGTTGAGAGACCTGAGTGCTTGCGTTATGTGGCAGATTCTAGCGCCCGACAGGCAGCTTACTGTGACCTTTTCCTTGTTCAGTCTGGTGAGCGGGACGTCAGTGTGTCTGACTATGGAGTCACCAATGACGAGTGTGTCTGGCATTGTGTTTGGCCTTAAGGGCTGTGACTGTTTGGCACACTGACTATGTGGTCTATGTGTTGCATGTGTTGTGTCCTGAGGTGGCAGTTGTTTGGGTGTCTGCTTTGGTGGCCTCTGCTGTTTTGGTAGATTTTTGATCAGAGCCTCTGAATATGTCTTTGTGCATTTATGTGTATGATTTGAAGTTGTGATAGTACTATGTGAGACTGGGTTTGTGGTGTGTGAGGTTACCTTCTCCTCCTGTCTGGTCTTACCAGTCCTATGTTGAGAGAGCTCAGCCTCCAGTTTGGCTATATAGTTGCATCTCTCGCATGTATTTGTGTTTTGTGGGAGAAGGAGAGGGTTGTCCGTGTACATGAGACAATTGTAACATTGCCTCAATATTCCCAGATTCACCAGCTGAGCAGGAGAGGACACTAGCAACTGATCCTTCGACATGCTAGAAGGAATAGACAAGGACTTTAAAAGACTCCGGGGGATGTGGGTGATCGAAAGGGGTTTTTGGCTGGTGGGGTACTATGTATAATAAAAGTGCTATATCAAGTAAAAAAGTACTTTAGGAGCAAGTGCTAGGCTGTACAGATAGAGAATATTCTACTTAGGAATCAAGTAGAGCTGAGCTTTTTAGATATAGAATACGCTGTTTAGATCAGCAGTACAGTTCAAGGAAGGCTGTTTTAAGGGAAAATTTGAAGAGTGGACTTTAGGTAGCCGGAATAGTTTAACCTTGATTAACCGCCGCTGCTCTTGTGTGCTCCTGTAGCAACTCCGCGCTAAATCGTGCTAAAGCGTGCTTTATAGCAGGGGGCTGGAAAAAACAGGAAATGACCCAAAATGGCCAATGAATTACCAGTTGCTGTCTCTAACCACTCCTCTGAGGACAAACAGGCAGCTCAGTACTCCCCACTCTCACTGGTGAGTAAAGAAACTTCCCTCTGGCCACACAAGAAAATGGAGGAACACAGGAACCAAATACAAAGCCCAGGGATCAGCAAAATCTGATCACTGGAACAACTAGCTAGGAAAGTTAGGAAAGCAGAAGTATTTTTTGGGGTTTTTTTTAGTTTTTTTACACACATAGACATAAAATACAGTAAATGCTTGGTTTTTCATCATCAGGACTCATGGGGCTAGTGGTTTTGGCCTTGGAAAGAGCCTTCAGGACTTGCTCAGAAGTCATTGAGAGTGGTATGGGTGTGCTAATAATTTAAGAAAAGTTAAGTAGAGATAGGGGAACAAAGTTAGAGCTAAATTTGTTTGCTAATATTTTAGCTATGTCCTCAGGAGATGAGTAAGTGTTGCTGGGCATTATCTCTGAAGATTCTGAAATAACTAAAGAAGGCTTTCTGCTTCTTAGTAGAGTTGGCAATTCTCAATTCATACATACATTTGGAGGATTTGATTTTGTTTCTGACTTTGTTGATTTTTTGAGTTCATCTCTAGGTAAGGTATTAAGTTTCTTTTACTGGCTATGGGTTTCTTCATCTTGTTGGATAATTTGTTTTTACTAGGCCTCCACCATAGGGGTTTATTCCTAAATTTGGTGGTGTATTTTTGTCTTATGGGGACAGGAGCCATGATGCATGCTTTGAGATAGGCATAGGAATTATCCACAAATGCGCAAGTGGTCAACAAGGTGAGGAGGCCATTTAAATTTCATCACATAATCAGTTAGGTGGATTAGATTTGCTTATGAGTAGTTTCTAAAGAGTTTTGTGGTAAGTCAGGTTTTACCCTCACAGTGACTGTTGCCAACTAGAGGTCAGATTTGACCAGTTACGTGGCAACTATAGGTTTTGAGCATAAGGTGGCAATATTGGTGAGAACCAGATTGGATATTTTTGTATTCCTAGTTAGGACTTGAAATAGAGAGTGGGAATTAATGAAGTCCCAGAATCATTGTGCATATTTATAGGTTTCTCAGTTAATGGGAGGAATAGTTGAAGCTTCATAAGAAAACAGTGTTAGGCTTGATAGTGAGGGATGCCATTTTGCTTTGAACACCTCAGGTGATATGAAGAAGTATGGTAGTTGGATGTGATGTGGTAATGAGCTCTACTTAACAAGAAAAGGATATGGAGGACTTCAAGGTCATTTTCTCGGCTTTTAAGTCTGGAGGTGAGATGGCTTCATTGGAATACAGACACCCCTTCACTAACACTGTTTTGCATGTTGGGTCTGAAAGAGTGGTAAGCATTGAAAACCCCACACTGTGGGAATGCTATTACTTATTTGATATATACATTTCCAAGAGTTAGGAATTTATGTAAGGGCTGCAACTCCTTGTTTAGACATCTAGCATTAAGCAATGCTACCTTTCTATAGATTTGCTTTTGATTGGCAATGTAGGTAATTTGAGGAGACAGACTTTGCATAAAAAATATTCTTGCAAGGAAAAAGTCCTAGGCAATATACTGAGGTCATGGGGACAGACATGCAAGCCATCCCTAGTAAAACAGCCAGTATTGTCAATTATCTCCTCCCAGGGTGATGTGTGTGTATGTGTATATATGTGTGTGTGTGTGTGTGTGTATATATATATATATATATATATATATATATATATATATATAAGCACTAGAGAATGTCGAGTTTCTGAAAACTTGAATGTCATATGGTCGAGACCATATGATCAAGTTTTTAGAAACTCGACATTGAAGAAGAAATAATTAAAAAAAAAAAGTAATAAACATCGTTTTTGTATGGGGGCAAGACCCTCTCCTGCACCTTTCCTACTTGAATATGTTATGTCTGTGATTGTACTGTAGCAAGAAAATGGGACATCATCTGTTTTGTGCTTCTGCATACAGCGCGGAATGGGAGATTTCCCTTTCCCCACTATAGTGCGATCTCAGAGTTTGTATATTTAAGTAGGGGGGTGTGGGGAGTGCAGGGGGGCATAAACAATGTGTCTGACTTTTTTTTTTTTTTTGTGATTTGTTTTTTAATGTTGAGTTTCTGAAAAGTCAATCATATGGTCTTGGTCATATGAAAGTCGAGTTTTCAGAAACTCTATATTCTCTAGAGAAGATATATATATATATATATATATATATATATATATATATATATATATATATAGATATATATATATATATATATATATATATATATATATATATATATATATATATAGGTTCATAGGTTTATACTAGGCTATCTGCCCTAAGGCATTTATAAGCCTAGCCCAATGTTATGTGGCTTACGCCACCCCTTATGTTAGAAATAATGTGCCCATTAGTTTGTTGTGCCTCTGTCCAGCAGTGACATAGAGATGATTCCCGGAGTAAACCAACGATCTCCCATCCACCGGTCAAGATTTCTCTTGAACAGAGCCAGCGATGTGCTCTGCCTCACATGGACCGGGATTTTATTCCACAGCATGGGGAGTCTCTGGGTGATAAATCTATCCCTCCAGCACGTCCTATTTATATCTGTGCTAAGGTTTAAGTCACTTGCTCTAGTGGTTCTGGTGGATTTGGATTTTTTGAGGTGGAGCATGTCCATTAATTCCGGGTTGGTCATGGCCTTGTATGTCAGGCACAGGTCACCTCTGAGCAGATGGTATGCAACTGAATAGAGTTGGAGTTTCTTCAGTCTGGCAGTATATGACAGGCTTTGGAGTCTCTTTATCCTTTTGGTGAGGAACTTTTGGGGTCTCTCCAATTGCTGCAGGTGTCGGGTGAGATACATCCCGAACGGGGCATTATATTCGATCATTGGTCTGATAAGTGAAGAGTACAGGGGGACAATGACCTCACTTGATCTGGATGTGAATCCCTTCATGATCAGATGGGCAATGTAGAAGGTCTTTCGAACCACTTTAGCAACGTGAGTGTCAAACGAGAGGCCACTGTCAACCTGGGTGCCCAGGTCCCTGATAACCTCTTCTGTGATTAGTGGGTTGCCATCTATATGGTAGCTTGGGGTTACCTTGTTTTTCCCGAAGGGTATGACTATACACTATTTTGCGTTTAACTTCAGGCCATGGCTCTGGCACCAGCTATCAGTTTCCGTGAGACCCCTCTGAAGGATGTCTGTGTCCGATGTACTATCCACTATGGCACCCAGTTTGCAGTCATCCGCAAACTTTGTCAGCCATAGTCCTCCTATGTTTGCCTGTACTTCTGAGAAGTAGATGCCGAACAATAGGGGGCCAAGGACTGAGCCCTGTGGGACACCACTTGTAACCGGCTTGGAGTCTGACATGGCTCCAGCAACTTTAACCCTGTGGGTTCTGTCCTTTAGCCAGTTTGCAACCCATCTTGTGACATATGGGTTTACATTTAAACTGGTAAGTTTCTCTATGATACCCAAGTGGGGTATTGTGTCGAAAGCTTTTGCAAGGTCAAGGTAGGCTGTATGGACTGCCTTTCCCTCATCAATGGCCTTGGTAACTGTTTTGAAGAAGTCGACCAAGTTCAAAAGGCAAGATCTGCCCTTGACAAAGCCAAACTGGGTTGGGTCCAAGGTCTGCAAGTCCCCTATATCCTTGTTTATGAGTTCCATTATGATCCTCTCCATAGCTTTGCAGACCAGGCTTGTTAAGCTTATGGGGTGGTAATTACCAGGGTCCGTAGAGGCACCGCCTTTGTGGAGTGGGACCACAGTTGCCGTACGTCACTCCTTGGGCACATGTCCTGTGGTAAGGCTAAGATTAAACAGCTGCCTTATGTGCGGGTTTAGTTCTTCATTGAGTTCATGTAGCACACAGCCGGGGACACCATCCGGTCCCATTGATGCTGTGATT
>NC_056735.1:1104989907-1105032407 GCF_019279795.1 Protopterus annectens | reverse complement strand
AGATAATTGCACCTCTCACATATGGAATTGTTCATAAGAACATGTTGCATTTCTCTCAAGACAGGAAAAAGTAAATCACATTTAGAGTTTTTAGTGATTGACATTATGACATGTTGACATTATGAATGTTGCTCTCCTGGTTAACGCCCTTCATTTCCTTCTTATCATGACAATGGTACTCCTTGGTTATTGTCATACAGTTCACTGTTGCAAAACTGCCACTAGAGTTTTGTGTCTGACACATTCTCTGTTTTTCCCCTTTTAGCCAAAACAGAGTTAAAAATGATTCCTAGTTTCAGTGGCATGCCATTTTATTTCCCTTAAAGCTGTGGTAACATCATTGATAACATTAAAATTTCCATCAGTACCTACATTCCAGTCTACATTATGATGTAGGGAATTATGCAGCTGTATTCATAGACTTGCCATGTTGATTCATATAGTAGCAGAGATGTATCATGCAGCTTTCTTGTTTGTCTTTATTTCCTATAGACACATGCTATACAGCTACCAATTAAATGTTATCTGCAGTTCTGGAGACTGTGTATGAAATGTATAGATATTGAATTTAGTATACCAAACTAAACGTCACTAGTGTGCAACACTCAGTCAGAAAGTACAGAATCAGTATAAATGCAACAGCAACTAAAGAATATTTGCATAATGTAGCAGGTAATACTCCAGATATGACCCTGTTGTTATACTTAGTTTTTCAAGGGCATTTATGCAATATATATATATATATATATATATATATATATATATATATATATATATATATATATAAAACTAAGCTGAGCCAAAACTAATCAAAATTAATGCTATTACATGAAAGCAAAACTTTTCCTATTGCATCACAGCTATTCATGGTTAGACCTTGAATGTCTGCCACTTTTTATGATGCCTTGATGGTGTAAAATTTAGCTTCTACATAACAATGTGAAAGCAGTGCATAAGTATTACTACATGTTGCCTCTCAAAAACCTTTATCAGCACAGTATGATAAATATATAGCAATCATTGCTAAAATAAAAATGATCAGAAAAAGTTGGAACCACTGACAGTTTTGCAAACACAGTAGAATAAATAGGCAATGTGATATTCACATGGACTGTTTTAGGCATAGGCCAGCTAGGTAATTGCCTTAGTTGCCACTCTTGCTTCTGTGGTAGGGGCACTTCTCAGGATTTGTTTATACTGAGAAATATTCTATTTCTTTACTATAAAATAATAAATAATAGAAAAGCATTCTTACTAGATCAGGGAGACAAGCACCTTGGGGAGTAAGTTCTGTATATTAGTCATGCAATTTGTTGGCCTCCTGATCATTTTGTCCATAATTTACCTAGACATTGAGTTGGGTACATCTTAGGTGGGGAAGAGCAAGAAGTTAAATTCAAAGCTGTGACAGCTCATCATGAAAAGTACGCTAAGTGATGGCACTTTTTTTTTCTCTCTAGGATTTTCTGCCAGATAACTGGTTCTTTTGAAGAGCTGAAGGGTGGCTAGTCCTCAGTTGTCCCTGATTTTGCATAATGGTCCCTATTTAGTGTAATATGCTTGCCATGACCCTGTCATAACTTTTAACTGTCAATTTTCACATAATGTCCAGATTTATGCCTCATATGTTTGGTTTGTTCCACATAAAATTTGTGTTTTTTCTGGAACATCGCTGAGGAATGAAAGCATTAAATAAATGACTGTCATGTGGGTGTCGGACTACATATCCTTCAGAAAATGCATGCTGATGCAAAATCTGTTGTTCTAGCCACTTTTAAAGTTTATAAAAGCAATTACCCAAAATATTTACCTGATATTTGAGTCTTTATTTAAAAAAAAAACTTTATTGAATTACCACTTGACACAGGCAACGTTACACTTTTATAAAAGTAAATAATATTAAAAAGTTCACATTTACAAACATGTATTACATATGTTTTTCTATATAGAATAATCAATCCCACATTATTAATTGCTCAATTCCTGCCTTTTACTAACCCTCATTCTTCCACCAAAACAGTTTCTGCTTTTTCTGTTCCTACAATTTCCTTTTTTATGCAACGTGCTCCTACTATTATATAAAAATCCAACGTTTCTGTTCTGTCTCTTTTACAATATACACTACTTCAAGTACAGTTAATTTAGACTTTGCTTTTCATTTTCTAGTATTTTATTTATTTTTTTGCAGTTACCAAAATTAAAGTTAACAAGTATTTACTATCTCTAGGCAATTCAGATCATGTATCCCAGCTCAAAAAACTAATTTCTTCAGTTACACTTATTTGCTGCCCAATATTTGTCACAGAGTACTCTAACCTCTGCCAACACATTACACTCTAAAATATCTACCTGTTGGTACCTCATTCTTCCCACTCACAATTTCAACACTTGACATCTACCTGATGAAAAATTATTTGGAGTCTGCTTGGGGTATAAAAGTACCTATTAGAACACTTTGAAGCAAAAATCCTAAATCTTCTATACTTTGTTGCATATCTGGGAGACATACATATATTCTCCCATTGTTTCTTTGTGAATTGCTTATCTAATCTCTCTACCGACTTCCTTTGATTGATACCTGTAGTTATTGTGAAATATTTTATATACACTACTAATTATCCCATTTTTAACAGTAGCTTATGTTCTAGATTCAACTAAACTCAACAAGTATAAGTCTTTCACTTAGAATTACCCTATCCCTTTTTCTTTGCCTGTACTCTGATATCAGTCCCTAATAGGGAAGACATTCTCTAGCCTGCAATCCAAATGTCTTCTTGGCATCTTCCCTTCTATTACTTTTCTCTGTCTAATTATTTCTTCCTAGTAACTTGGTTACTTTGCCAGCTTCCTCCAATAAATTCCAGCCCCCTCTTGCCTATTATCTGTACTCCTAAATGCAGCCATCCCTGTTGTCTCTTTCTCCATTTCTGTGTTGGCTAATTTTTAGTATACTTTCTGCTACTTCATGAATATAACATTCTGTATGACTGGTGGCATTCTCCTGAAGGATCTACATCCAAAATCCCACTCTCCCCTTATTTGTTATATTCCCCCTGCTTTATCATCAGCCCTTTCCATTCTGAATTGTTGCTTTCTGCTTCTGTTATAAGAGGCTTACTTGTGTAAATCTTATTAAATATCCCTTCAGTTCAGGTAATCCTAAACTACCTTACTCAATTGGAAAACAACTTATCCCACTCGAGTCTTACCCTCCTGGATAAAATCCTTAAACTCTCTATTAACTACTGTCTGCAACTTCTCCTCTGATTGATAAAAATATGTCTGACGTACATATAAAATTAAATGGACTAAAACATTCTTACTGCTTCTATCCATATCTATAGGCAATAGCTTCCAGTTTCTCAGTTTTTATATTACATTTTGTTTAGTTTCTTCCCATATACCCTTAACTGCCATAACATAATCCTGTTTAATTAATCCATATTCCTAAATACTTAATTTTATCATGTCCCCATAAATATGGGTATTGGTGAACCAATTCACATGTCGGTATATAGTTTACAGCTGTAGCTTTATCTCCATTGAGTTTATATCTCCCAAAAAAATGTAACTATCAGAATGTTCTACAGTACTGACGTCCTTTTCTGGTTTTATCAGGTACAAAATAATGTCTGCAAATAAAGGCAACTTATCTTGACTGTCATATCAACTACATCCTTGAACTTCTGAGTCCTTTATTTTCTTTCCCAATGCTCTAAATATAACATAAATAAAGGGGAAAGATGATACCCTTGCCTGTTTTTTCTGTTCAGACACAACTTATCAGAGAGGAACCCTCCCACTTTGATTTTTGCCTCCAATCCTTCATATATCATCCTAATTAACTTTATTATTGTATCAGGGAATACAAATGCTTCCATTTTCCTGCTCATGTAATCCCAGCCTACTCTTTTGAATGCTTTCTCTGCACCAGAGCCTAACAACAGTGGTATTTTCTTATATACTGCTTTCCTCTGGATCATCTAGGCTATTGGCCCTAGGGCCTGTATAGGCCTAGCCAAACAGTACCCTGGCTTTTGCCACCCAAGAAAATTATTTTCCTGTGCCCCTGTCAAGCAGAACCACAGAAGTGATCCCCAGGGTGAATTTCTTATCTCCCATCCAATCATCAAGATTTTTCTTGAAGAGTGCTAATGAGGAGCTTTGTTTGATATAGATAGGTAGTTTGTTCCAGGGTATGAGAAGTCTCTGGGACAGGAATCTATTCCTCCAGCATGTTCTGTTTATTGTGGTGTCAAGGTTTAGGTCCCTAGAGCATGTAGCTTGGAGGGATTGGGATTTCTTTAAGTGGAGCATGTCCAACAGCTCTGGGTTTGACATAGCTTTGTATGTTAGGCAGAGATCGCCTCTGAGTAGGCGATATGCGACAGAGTAAAGCTGGAGTTTTTTGAGACGGTCTAAATACGGCATCTGTTTGAGGCCGGTAATCCTCTTTGTGAGGTATTTCTACGGCCATTCCAGTTGTTGTAGATGTCTTGTGAGGTACATACCAAAAGGGGCATTGTACTCTATAATGAGTGATGAGTAGAGGGGAACAGTGAACTCTTTTTTTCCTGGATGAGAAACCTTTTGTGATGAGGTGTGCCACATAGAAGGGTTTCCTGACTACTGTAGTGATGTGATTATCAAAGGAGAGACTACTGCCCACCTGTGTCCCAAGGTCTCTTATCACACTTTCGGTGTTAAGTAGACTATTGCCTTTGTGTTAGTTTATGGGTACAGAGTTTGTACCAAAAGGGATGACAATGCACTTTTTGGCATTGAGCTTGAGGCCATGGCTTTGACACCAGGCATCTCGCTCAACAAAACCACACTGATCAATATCTATGAACTTTGGCAACACCTTTATGATAAACACTTGATAATCATGGTTTAAAGTTGAAATGGTAGTATATGAAGCTGGATCCATTGAGTCTTTACCATCTTTAGGTATTACAGCCACCACAGTTTTTTCCTAGGATATTGGTGATTCCCCTCCTTTTAAAATACTGGTCAGATAAAGCCTTCCAGATCTTTATCACTTTTTTCCCTCCTAGCTTCCAAACTTCCACCAGAATGTTATCTATTCCTGGAGACTTTACTGCAGATTTGTTACACATCACCATTTTATCTCATCTTTTCTTACCTTAACTGTTAATTGCTGAGCTTCATCTACTTCTAGCCTTGGCATATGTAAGCCTTCCATAAATATATCCATTCTTGATTTCCCCATTTCTCTGCTTTTTACCCAGTTTTCATAAAATGTCAGAAATATCAGCAGTGGTGCAGCAGTTAGAATTGTCACCTCACAGCAAGAGGTTCTCTGGTTCGATTCTCGGCTAGGGTGCCCTCTGTCTGGAGTCTGCATGTCCTTCCCTGCATTCACGTGGGTTTCCTGTGGGTGCTCCTGTTTCCTCTCACATTCCAAAGACATGCATCTGGAGCATTTCTCCCTGGGCCTCTGCTCAAAATGGGCTCTGAAGTCAGACTTTCTTGGTAAACAAATGTTAACTAAAAAATTCCTCTGCAGTATCTCCGGTTATTGGTTACCAACAACCCTTTCTGCTTTCTCTCACCTAAGTCATTGTGATAAAAGTTTTTGTACTCTGGCAAACATTTTAAACTTGTGCATATTATCCACGTACTCATTTATTTTCCCTTCAGCAATCTGTAGTTGTGACTCTTGTTTTATGAGGTTATCCTTATTCTGCAATACTTTAGCCTGATTTGTCAGCCCCTCTAAATAATTCTTGTAACTACTTAGTCGTAACTCTTTTCTACCCTGCTTTTAAACTCCACTTTCATTTTTTCTATTTTCCCTAATAACCCTTGAATAATTTCCACCACACAATCCTTAAATTGCTCTATTTTTAATAGATAGGTGGGGAAGTGATGGTGTCTAGTTTTTACTTCATTACCCTGCATTTTTATCTTAGTTATTACTGGTGAATGATCTGGGATGATTACTAGATGTCAAAACTCTCAATTTAAATGCACATATTCCTATGAAAAATTATTTCTATCCAGTCTAGGCCAGTTACTGTACTTTAGGGAATAATATGTAAATTGAGTCCCTACTACTGAATTTGCATCTTCCATACCAAATATTTTCATAACTTTCTTCAGAAATGTACCCTCTTTTGTTACATTTTCTCTTCTAGGTCCCCCAGATACATCCTCATTGTTGCAAATCAAATTCCACTCCCAATCTACAAGTAATATTACCTGCTGAAAACTGATTATTTCTTCTAAAATTTTCTTAAACTGCATAATAACAGTTCTAGGTGGAATATAAATACTTGC
The DNA here is from genome assembly GCF_019279795.1 of Protopterus annectens. Lineage (NCBI taxonomy): Eukaryota > Metazoa > Chordata > Ceratodontiformes > Protopteridae > Protopterus > Protopterus annectens. The sequence goes on along the minus strand of NC_056735.1, from coordinate 1,105,026,104 downwards.
CAGCTTAATTCTCATCCCTTGCAAGTTGTCCTTATTACCACACATTTATCACCATTATCTTTTTTCTATCAGTATTGGAGCTTCTCTAGCAATTACACCTGCACTACACCTCAAGCAACTCATAGCCCTCCAAAACCCACACCATCAACACTCACACATAGCAACACTAAACCCACATATAGCCCTGAGTAGCATCCTGCTTCGCCCATAATGATACCACAGTATAAGGACAAAATGATTGACTTCAACAATTGGCTGAGCTTCTGGTTTTATTCAAAGGGGATCCAGTATCTGCCTGGGAAGACATGATCAACAAACTGCAATGCTTTTGCCAGAGATGGTCTGTACCTATCACCCCTGGGATTCAGGTCACTGGCTAAAGCTCTTGTCACCCCTATAGTGCCTTTTTTAGGCAAGGTTCAAAGGATAAAACCACCACTGTAGCAGATACAAGCATGCACAATCTGAAGGTAATGCTACTCAATGCTAGAAGTCTAAACCTCAAAATGCACTCTCTCGAAGCACTCCTAAAAATAGAGAACATTGATATCTGTGCAGTAACTGAAACCTGGTTCAAGGCTCCAGAGAGCACCCCTGCAATACCAGGCTACAACTCTTACCACACTTTTCAGCCACAAAACCAAGACTGAAACACTAAAGGTGGAGGAGTGTCCATATTCACACCTCCAGGCTAGTTGCCCAACACAATGCATCTGAAATTCTCCAGGTGCAACTAACACTAGGTAAGACTGCAATCCAAATTGTAGCTTGCTACAGATCCCCCACCATGCCCCAAGATTCTCGCGACACCTTTCTAAACATACTGGAAAATATTAAGATACAGCCAAACACCCTAATACCGGGTGATTTCAACTACCCTGGCATTAACTGGGAAAACTACTTGGGTACCAATTCCTTTGCCCAACGGTTCTTGGAATTCATAAATTTCAATGCCCTGGATCAACTAATCCATTGTCCCAAAAGGGGCTCCAGTATCCTAGACCTGGCCATTACCAACATGGGAGATAGATGCTCCACACCAGTGGTCATCCCCTCATTGGTCAGGTCTGACCATAAGCAAATCACCCTTGACATCCACATCCCACCCCACCCCCACTAAGGAAACCTCCTTAAAAAACTTATCCAAAGCCAACTTCATGCTACTGAAGTCAGAAGTGACTAACTTCATGACACCCATGCAGACAGGATCTGAAAGTCTGACTGCAGAATGCTACACTAAAGCACTGTATAAGCGCATCCACTTGTGCCATCCCAAATAGAACCAAGATGCTTTTCTCCAAAAAAAGGAAGCTAATCTGGTGGTCCCCTGCTATAAACAAACTATAAAACAGAAGGAAGAAACTGTTGCAGAAAAGAGGAAAATCCCAGGATGCAAAAAACTCCCTCACCAGCCTCAGTAAGAAGCTGAGATCCCTCATAAAATCCTAAAAAGCTAATTACGATAATAAAATTGCCAAAGATTCCAAAGACAACTGCAAGGCATTCTATAGTTATGTCAAGAAATGGCAATGCTCAGATCTCCTCTGAGCTACAACAGAATGGCATTAAATACACTGATCCCAAGAATATTGCCAATATCCTGGCAGATCGATTTAGTGCCAACTTTACCCCCCTCTCACCCCCTAAACGGCCCATCTCAATACCAAAAGATTGCCAAATTCTGGTAATCACGGCCACACAGGTAGAAACCGCACTTTCCAAAGCTAAGAATACAGCATCCATGGGACCAGATGACATCCTAGGATGTGTACTACATGTACTACAAAATGAACTGGTACCTCACCTAAGTGTCATGTTTAATCATAGCCTCACCTCAGGCTCCGTGCCCACCGAGTGGCGCACAGCTACAGTTACCCACTCCACAAGGGGGGATCAGCCTTGGATCCCGGGAACTACCGTCCCATCAGTCTGATAAGCCTGATCTGCAAGGGCATGGAACTTCTAAACAAAGACATTGGCAACCTTCAAACACTGGACCCCACCCAGTTTGGGTTTGTGAAGGGCCGATCTTGTCTCCTGAATCTGATTGACTTCTTCGAATCAGTCTCCAGAGCTGTGGACTAGGGTAAGGTGGTCCACACAGCCTATCTGGACCTCGCCAAGGCCTTCGACACCATCCCCCACTCTGGAATCCTAGATAAACTCACTAAGCTGGATAGAACCCAGACTGTAAAAGTAGCCGACTCCAAATCCAGCTCCAGACAAGTGGAGTACCTCAGGGTTCAGTCCTGGGACCACTCTTGTTTGGCATCTACTTCTCTGAAGTACAGGCCAACACTAAGAGACTCTGGCTAACAAAGTTCACAGATGACTGCAAACTGGGAGCCATTATTGAATCCCCAAATGATGTGGATATTCTACTAAAGGTCCTTACAGAAACAGATGCCTGGTGCCAGAGCCATCGGCTCAAGCTTAATGCCAAGAAATGTATAGTTATCCCCTTTGGAAAAAAACATGTACCCATTAATTACCACATAGGTGGCAGTACACTAAACATCAAAAGTGTGATGGGAGACTTAGGGACACAGGTGGACAGTGGTCTCACTTTTGATAACCACATCACCACAACAATCAGGAAATCCTTCTATGTGGCACACCTCATCACTAAGGGCTTTTCATCCAGAAAAAAGGAGGCCATTGTCCCACTGTACTCATCCCGCATTAGACCCATTATAGAGTATAATGCCCCATTTGATATGTACCTCACAAGACATCTGCAACAACTGGAAAGGCCACAGAAATACCTCACTAAAATAATCACAGGACTAAAGCAGATGCCATATGCTGACCATCTAAAAAAAACTCCAGCTATACTCTGTGGCATATCGTCTACTCAGAGGCGATCTCTGCTTAACATACAAGGCCATGTCAATCCCTGAGCTGTTGGACATGCTCCACTTAAAGAAATCCCAATCCCTGAGCCACATGCTCCAGGGATCTAAACCTTGTCATCACAATGAACAAAACATGCTGAAGGGATAGGTTCTTGACCCAGAGACTCCCCATACTCTGAAATAGACTGCCCATACATGTCAAGCAGAGCACCTCCTTGGCCCTCTTCAAAAAGAACCTTGATGATTGGATGGGAGATAGGAAAGTCACTCCAGGGATCATGTCAGTCACCCTGCTAGACAGGGATCCAGAGAAGTAAATATTGTGGGAAGAAATATTCAGGGAATTGTTATGGCTAGGCTTGTATTGGCCCTAGGGCCGATAGCCTAATACCAACCTATGAACCTATTAGTATAAGTACTCTTCTTTTCCTTTGTTCATGATATTCTGTTGAATATCCATCCTGAATATTTTATCAAATTCAGTTCTTTCAAATGTGTCTCACGTAGCATTGCTATTTGCACTCTGCATTTCTTTTTTTCTTTCATTTTTATTTATACATGTGAGACCTTTCACATTCCTAGTGAATATAGAGAATATCACCATTATAAGACATAATTATTCCCACCTATTATATAATACAGCTTTTTTAAATGTCCATTTCCAGTTTTTATTTATATACTTGTGCCCACTAATGTTTGGCTGGTTGATTTTCCCCCTTAGTGTCTCCATTTAAACCTGTCACATATTACAAGACGTTTTGTTTTAATGAAAATCCTAAAAAGAACCCCCCCCCCCACACCCTGTTAAATTAATAAAAGCAAAACTATGTACATTTTCAAATAATGAAGTGTAACCCTCCTAAAAGGAGCAGTTGTCCCAAATAGACAGCTACAGACACAGGCCTTATCTAACCTAAAGTTGAGGTTATTCATGCCAAGACGCATGTTAATGCCTGTGCTCCTATTTATACTAATTGCTGCTTTAAACTTTATTCCCCTCCTACATGTGAAAAACAACTTTCAAAAATATATTAACATGTAGCCTTGAAAAAACAAGTGTTTTGGCTTTTTACTGTCCTATAATCAGCTTGTCTCCATGAAAATGCAAGAAAAATGTAGCTCTCATCTACAGGTTTCTAAAGACAAGCTGAAACATTTATTGCTGAAGGAAAACTTTTCATTACATTCAAGTAGTCTCTTATTTACTTGTTTCCACTTAAAACGTATCAGATTAAATAAAGGTTCTTAATCCAGGCATTCACCTACGCAAAAGTAAGAAACTATACTAGCTCTACACATACGCTGATCTGTGTACTTTTGCACCCCATCCCCACCTCAACAACCCAAGATTACAGCCTATTAGCTTAAATGGGATCTTGTCTTAGCCTTTTTTTCTCTTTTTTGCATTGTAATGCCTACATTTTTAAATACTGAAAGAAAAGGCATCCGTTTACTTTTGTATCTTTATCACATACAATAGCGAAGATGTTTTATTATAAAATATACAATTTTTATCACAAAACTTTAAAGAAATACTGTTAAGAACAGATGCTTTTACTTGGTTTCCCTTTCCTTCCTCTTCCCCCTAGTGTCCTTTTAAACATTAATGATATGACGTGAGGCAAGTACCTTCCATAGGTTCATACTAGGCTATCTGCCCTAGGGCATTTATAAGCCTAGCCAGAGTATGTTTGGCTTTCGCCACCCATTTTAAATTAATTTTGCTATGCCCTTTTTCGAGGTTAGTATACTGTGCCTCTGTCTAACAGTGACACAGAAGTGATACCCGGGGTAAACCTACGATCTCCCATCCACTCATCAAGATTCCTCTTGAAGAGAGTCAATGAGGGACTCTGCCTAACCTGGATAGGTCCAGTTCCCCATAAGTTTAACAAAGTCAACAAAAGTCCATTTTTTCTTTTTTTTTTTGTACAGCCATATTTCACAAATGTGATTGAAGCTGTGTAATCTCACATTTACTCACTAATTTCTGTGTTGCTGAACTTCTTCCAGTTCATCTCCAACTCCCAATTCAAGTCTCCAGTTTAATTCCAAGGTATTCCCTATTCTTCTAGTCAACTACTGTGCTTTTCTCATCTCTCAATGATTTTCCTTTGACAGTGAATTTTTTTCCAGTGTTCCAAAATCTCTCCATGTATTTTATTATCAGAAAAATGAGAAGTAGATTCCTCTTCTGCTTGATGGTTCATTCTGTGCTAGGCAAACTTGCATTTCTTTCTTAGCCTATTCTGCATCGAAAATGATTTTTAACCTCCAGAAAAAAAGTATTCTGAAGACAGCTGGATACAGCAGCTTGAATCTCATACCAGTCTCTCAACAATCCCCAATTGCTGGGATAAATTTGTTTCTCTTCTGCCTGGTGTACATTGAATAATCATTTTCCACAAACCCTCTATTGTCTCCAACCTTTAATACATTGCCGTTTTGTCAGGATCAACTCTTTCGGCTGGTAGGATTGCACCTTTACTAAGTCTTGGCTGCATTTGCATGGCCAGGTTAGGAGCATGCACATGATGTGCCCTTTCAATTAACAGATCCTGTTGTGAAATACCAGTTCAGTAGGTTATTTTTGCCTTCATCTAATTAATACAGTCTCTTCCTTCTAGTTTCTCTAGTATAGTAGAAAATCTCAGATTTTCCCTATGTGCTCTATCCTGTAATTCTACCATTTTTTGAAACCTCTCTTAATGAGCAGTTTCATACTTATCCAGGATTTTCTTCATTTCAACCTCTGATTTTTGCAGTTTTATCAGTTTATGTGAATTTATGTTTAAAGTTTCTTGCATTTTTTTCAAGCCTTCAGTTATCTGAGTTATTATACTCTGGTGTTTTGTTTAATTTAATCAGCACTGAGTACTTAGTTTTTGATTTAGATTACTGGAAGCCATGTCTTGCTTCAAAGCTGGAGCTTGAGCTGCTTTTTGCTGAACAGCTGCAGGATTCTTCCCAATGTTTTCTCTTCACCTTTACTAGTTGCTGATCTTTCAGGCACTCTCTGTTTTTTCTTTGTTGGTGAGATCCAGTCAGTGTACTTAATAGCCAGTAATGGAATTTACTAAAAGTGACAGAGTTCCTGGTCCTGATCTTTCAGTTTCTATTTTCACACTGGGAGAGTTAAAGTTAAGCTGTTGATCAGTGTGCAGTCATCTTGGAAAAAAACTGTCCACCTGTTACTTTTGAGTTTATCCAAACTTCTTATGTTAGAAGGTTTAGAGGTATGTGCTTTGTATTTTTTCTTCTTCTTGGTAAACCACTAATGATTGCAGTCAATCAAACTCCATAGATTGGAGTTCTGTGCTTCTTTTCTCCAGAAAATATTTCTTAATGCAAAACCCTTTCTTATGCTAACTAAATGAATTTGACCAACCTAAAATGATGGTTTGTCTGTAGTGGAATATGATGAATGGCTGCTTCTCCCATTACCCTCAAAATTACTGTGATTTGTGTGAAGGAACTTAGAATACTTTAATGTGTGGTTACTGTTTCCATGGACCAAAACTGAAATAAGAAGCATAACTTACTTTAAATACTCTATAACATTTTGTGCAAGTTTGGGAGTGGCTCTGACTGAATGATGGCAAGACAGGAGTGCCTGTATGCAAAACGTGGGATGCTTAACCCCCTAATCCCTCTCACCCATATATACAAGATTGACTGTTATTAACACTTATTAAGAGCCTTGCAATACTGTGGTGGGGGTACAGGTGGCAGCCCTCTGAATGACATTGCATCCCCTGTCTACTCAAAAGTCAGGGAAGGTGTAACTGGCTAATGGCAGAGGCACTGTTTACTACTGTGCATCCTGTAGACTGTCTGAAGTAAGTTTTGCCAGATACAATACATGGCTGTCATTTTCAGCTATAACAGCAGATGAAACTTTCTGTAGAAGGTAAAGGAGTCCCTTGCTTTCTCGAGTTAAACAGTCACTATCTTCCTTTGTAGGACTATTGTAAATTTGTAGAATTAATGTGATTTGTGAGAAGCAACTTGGAGTGTTTTAATGTGCTGCTACTGTTTGTGTGTTAGTTCACAGAACTTCACTACAATACCTGGCCATCATTTTGTTATCACAAAAGCAGCTATAACTGCTGAGTGGATGTTGGCACTGAGAGTTGAAAGCAATTGACTTGTTCTTTGCTGAGCTCAAACAGTCAGTATCTGTTTTTTTAGGACTCATGCACACTATGTGAAGTATGATGGACATCTGAGATATGTACTGACAAAGAAGTAGTAATAGTCGGGGCCTCTGTAGATGAAAATGACTAGCTACCTACTGTTGCTTGCTTATTATTCAGAATTTGGAAGAATAATGTGAAATGTGTGAACCAACTTGGAATATTTTACTGTAAGGAAACTCTGTCCAGCAGATATGAACTGCATTACATGGCCATTTGCTTCTATCACAATCAGGTGCATGAACTGTATCTGAAACTGTTATAATTGCCTGGTGGGGATAGAGGTTGTCTGAATGAAAGTAACAACCTCTTGTGATTTGTTCAGTTTAAATCATCTTAAAAAAAAAAAAAAAAGACACAAAATGCACTTTACAACATCCATACTTTCTGGGGGCATGGTGACTCCACACTCGAAGGTTATATTAGTGGATTTAGGTCTATGTCTTGAACTTCACCTAGTCTAAAACCAGACCTTCACAGAGGTCTGTACAGAAGGTCATTGTAGTTTGTGTGGATGACTGGGGACAATATCCTTATATCGCTAATTTTCTTCACAAACCTTAGAAATCTGCGCAGACCACTATATACTGCTTTTGGCTAAGAACAGGGTGGTCATTATTTCAAGTTTGAGTGCCTGAGCTCAAGTACTGTACAAATAATACCTAAAGAGATGCATAAAAAAGTAAATAAATACAAATTTTCAAAACAGCAATATTAAAAGAAACTAGTTAGTAGTTAAGTGCAAGGTAAGTCAAACAAATGTGGTTTGGGCCCCTTTTGAAAGATGATTTAAACTGAACAAATCATAACAGGGTCTGTTACTTTCATTCAGACAAAGGGTAATAACTACTGCAGTCAAACATTCTGAAAAATGAATGAAAGCTCCAAACATTTTGGTGGGGTGGCGCAGTGGTGCAGCAGTTGTCACCTCACAGCAAGAGGGTCTCCGATTTGATTCTTGACTGGGGTGCCTTCTGTGTGAAAGGTCAAAGAATAGGCAGAAGACCACCTTATTGTTGTCCCTGGCTAGAGAAATGGTATTAATGAAGGATATAAGGGCAGTTGTAGTGCTATGTTTAGGTCGAAAGCCATGCTGTGTAGGAGTGAGCAAGTTTACCTGCAGAAGGTATCTTCTTCAAACAGGCTTTGTGCTAGACAAATAGAGGAAACCAACAGTTGTTCCACTGAAAAAAGGTGGGGTGTCAACAGACTTAGACAATTATAGACCCATTAAGCATCACCAGCCTCATCTGTAAGACTATGGAAAGGATAAATAATGACATTTGCAACTTACAAACTCTTCACCCAAGGTACTTCAGTTTTTCCAAGAGCATATCCTTCCTCCTTAACAAATGAACTTCTTTAAGAAGTTTACTGTAATAATGGATGAGGATAAATTGGCACACCACTCATATCTTGCAAAGTGTTCAACACCATCCCACACTTGGGTAAAGAGGGCCTCTCACAAATAGATGACAAAACCACAGCCTAAAACTACATGAAAACAAGTTTATAATAGTATTCTTTAGGAAGTATAATATTTCCTGTAGCTGTTACATCAGCAACCCAGCCCTGAATATTGATTCAGTAGTTAGGGACCTGGGAACCTATGTATACAATTAGCTTTGTTTCAATCACCATGTATCTACTATCACAAGAAAGTCCTTTTTCATTGTTCATCTAATTAGTAACAATACAGCATCCAGGTGAATGTGATCAAACCACCCTATTCAACATTTATTAGGCTGATCATGGAGTTTAATGCCCCCCTTGGTATGTACCTGCCCAGACATGACACAATTTGGGAGACTACAATGCTTCTTTGCCAAGAAAATCAAGGCCCTAAATCATAAAATCTGCACTGACTATCTCAAAGCCCTGTCCCTGTTCTTGGTATTTTACAGGCCACTGAGGGGCAGTCTCTACCTCACATACAGAGCCTCAGTTGACCACATCCTTTCAGACTTGCTGCACATTTGTAAGTTCATTGGTGGCATAAACACCACCTCAAGTGATCTTAACCTCTTCCACAACATAAAAGGAACATGCTGAACGGATAGATGTATCACAGAAAATGCTACTTATCTGGAATCATCTTTCTCACCACATAAAACAAACTACATTTCTTACTCTATTCAATTGTAATCTGGATGCAGGGATGGGAAACCAGGAAGTTCGTGCCTGCTTTGTACCTAAAACACAAATGCCATAAGTTATCTGTACTTGAAATACTAGGGATAAAAACTTATTGGGAATGCATGGCTAGGCTTCTAAGGATCCTCAGAAATCAATAGCCTAGTAAGTTGGAGCTTTTCTCCTTGGGCCTCCACGGAATATGGGTTTATACCCAGTTGGACTTTTCTGGTAATCAAATGTCAATAAATAAATAAATAATTCTGAACCTGTGAAAAAAAATGTCTTTCTGTCTTCCAGAAGCATCAAATCACCTTGTAAATATAAATAAACACAATGTCAGCACTATCAGTCGGTTACTTTACAACTTGACAATTTATCAGTTTCAATATCCTTGGTCAAGTGAACACTGGACAAGGTTTACTCATGTTAGGTATACTTTCCCAAGGTTGTTTTTTTTCTACCATTCCCTTTTTTCCAGTTCACCACAATAACTTCAAACCCCAAATTTTATTTATTTAAAATTTGTTGACCAGGAAAGTCCAACTAGGACAGAGCCTATTTTCAGGGGAGGCCCAGGGAGAAACGCTCCAGACGAGCATCCAAATGATAAAGGGGTCAGTTAATTTCATCCATATACTTCCCCTATGCCTTTAAAGCAGTTCTAACCACTTATTTGTATGCCACAGACATCTAATTGATAAAATAAATAAAAAAAATTTAATCATTTCAACATTTTCCATCTAATAAAAGTATTAGAAGTTTCATCAAACAAATCAGGCAAAACCATAATAATGAACAAACAGCAATTATAACTGTTACACTACATATGGTAACTGTGATTATAGCTAATGTGTTGTGCACATCTAAGGCATCTGAATATTATTAAAAAGCAAATAAGATTAATATTTCAGGTTCTTATTGCAGGAAAGCAAACATGACAAAGGTAGATGGAAACAAGGACTGCAGAAATAATGTGTAGAACAGTTATGTACATGGCAGGCACAACTGTGCATCTCCCAGATAAGAATTCATGATGTGAAATATTTACTTTTTATATTGCTACTGAACACCCAGTCTATCACAGCCAATATTTGTTTTTTCATATAAGCATGCAGACACACACACTGCCTTTGACAAGTACAATCTATGATAAGATGCACAAGAATATGCATGATTACAAACACACAGTATATGCTTACCCACAGGGAATAAAGATTCAAACAAAATGAACTATATCATGTCTTGATTGTGTGAAGAAACCACAGCACATGGACAACACTACACAGCGACAGGGGAAGGCATGTCAACTTCCCGCAAAAAAAACTGGGAAGCAACAGAACAAGAATTGAAAATACAAGGGCTGAGGGTCCCAAAATATGAAAAAAAAAAACAAAAGCACTCTGTTGTCATGATTGGCTATTATGTTTGCTGCAACATCATTCAATAAATTGCATATTGTAGGTCTTTCCAGTATAGCAAACAGAAACCTGGATGATAAAAGTAATTCTGTTGTGCGAATCAGATCTGTGATACCTACACAAGAATCACATTTCTTTTTTATATTTACTCTTTCAATATATTCAACCAAGCCACTGGGGATGCACAAGCCAGTGCATTTCTTTGTGCCGGTCCCAAGCCCGGATAAATGGAGAGGGTTGCGTCAGGAAGGGCATCCGGCGTAAAACCTCTGCCAAAAATTACTGATGCGGAGAACTTTTCATAATTGCATACCAGATCAGTCGAAGCCCGGGTTAACAACAACCGCCACCAGTACTGTTAGCCAACAGGGTGCTGGCGGAAATTGGGCTACTGTTGGCTGAAGAAGAAGAGGAAGGGGAAGGCATGCCCGAAGGCAGGAAGAGAGGAGGAAGGTTAGGAGTGTAGTACTGAGGGTTGGAACTTTGAATGTTGGCAGTATGACTGGTATAGGAAGAGAGCTAGCTGATATGATGGACAGAAGGAAGGTTGATATATTGTGCGTGCAAGAGACCACATGGAAAGTAAGGCCAAGTGTATAGGAGGCGGGTTCAAATTGTTCTATCATGGTGTGGATGGCAGAAGAAATGGGGTAGGGGTTATCCTAATGGAACAGTATGCCAAGAGTGTTTTGGAGGTGAAAAGAGTGTCTGATGTTTATGAAGCTTGAAATTGATTGTGTAATGATGAATGTTATTAGTGCATATGCTCCACAAGTTGGGTGTGCGATGGATGAGAAAGAAAAATTTTGGAGCGAGTTGGATGAAGTGGTGGTGAAGTGTACCCAAGGGTGAGAGACTAGTGATTGGAGTGGACTTCAATGGGCATGTTGGTGAAGTGAACAGTGGGGATGAGGAAGTGATGGGTAGGTATGGTGTTAAGGAGAGGAATGCAGAAGGTCAGATGATTATGGATTTTGCAAAAAGGATGGACATGGCTGTGGTGAATACGTATTTTAAGAAGAGGGAGGAGCATAGGTTGACGTACAAGAGTGGAGGAAGATGCACACATGTGGATTATATCCTATGTAGGAGGGCCAGTCTGAAGGAGATTGGAGACTGTAAAGTGGTGACTGGGGAAAGTGTAGTTAAGCAGCATAGAATGGTGGTCTGTAGGATGATGTTGGTGATCAAGAAGCGAAGGATGAGTGTGAAAGCAGTGCCAAGGATTAAATGGTGGAAGTTAAAAAAGGATGATTGTGAGGTGGAGTTCAGGGAAGAGTTAAGACAGGCACTGGGAGGCAATGAAGAGTTACCAAATAGCTGGGTAACTACAGCAGAGCTAGTAAGGGAGACTGCTAGGAAGGTGCTTGGTGTGACATCTGGACAGAGGAAGGAGGACAAGGAGACATGGTGATGGAATGAGGAAGTACAGGAGAGTATACAGAGGAAGAGGCTGGCGAAGAAGAAGTGGGATTGTCAAAGAGATGAAGAAAGTAGACATGAGTATAAGGAGATGAGGTGCATGGCAAAGAGAGAGGTGGCTAAGGATAAGGTATATAGAGAGTTGTATGAGAGATTGGACACTAAAGAGGGAGAAAAAGACCTGTATCGATTGGCTAGCCCGAGGGACAGAGCTGGGAAAGATGTGCAGCAGGTAAGGGCGATAAAGGACAGTGAGGGAAACGTACTCACAAGTGAAGAGAGTGTGTTGAGTAGATGGAAAGAGTACTTTGAAGGGCTGATGAATGAAAAAGAATGAGAGAGAGAGAAGGTTGGATGATGTGGGGATAGTGAATCAGGAAGTGAAGCAGATTAGCAAGGAGGAAGTAAGGACAGCTATGAAGAGGATGAAGAATGGAAAGGCTGTTGGCCCAGATGACATACCAGTTGAAGCATGGAGGTGCTTAGGAGAAATGGCAGTGGAATTTTTAACCAGATTGTTTAATGACATTTTGGAAAGTCAGAGGATGCCTGAGGAGTGGAGAAAGTGCTTTGGTACCTATCTTTAAGAATAAGGGTGATGTGCAGAGCTGCAGTAACTACAGAGGGATAAAACTGATCAGTCACAGCTTGAAGTTATGGGAAAGAGTAGTGGAAGCTAGGTTAAGAAGAAGGTGATGATTAGTGATCAGCAGTATGGTTTCATGCCAGGAAAGAGCACTACAGATGCAATATTTGCTCTGAGAGTGTTGTTGGAGAAATACAGAGAAGGTCAGGAGTTGCATTGTGTCTTTGTGGACTTAGAGAAAGCATATGACAGGGTGCCTAGAGAGGAGTTGTGGTATTGTATGAGGAAGTTGGGAGTGGCAGAGAAGTATGTAAGAGTGGTACAGGATATGTACAAGGGTAGTGTGACATTGGTGAGGACTGCGGTGGGAATGACAGATACGTTTAAGGTGGAGGTGGGATTACATCAAGGATCAGCTCTGAGCCCTTTCTTATTTGCAATGGTGATGGACAGGTTGACAGATGAGATTAGACAGGAGGCCCCGTGGACTATGATGTTTGCAGATGACATTGTGATATGTAGTGAGAGTAGGGACCAGGTTGTGGAGACCCTGGAGAGGTGGAGATATGCTTTAGAGAGGAGAGGAATGAAGGTCAGCAGGGCTAAAACAGAATATATGTGTGTAAATGAGAGGGAGGGTAGAGGAATTGTGAGGATGCAGGGAGTAGAGTTGGTAAAGGTGGATGAGTTTAAGTATTTGGGATCAACAGTTCAGAGTAATAGTGAGTGTGGAAGAGAGGTGAAGAGAGTACAGGCAGGGTGGAATGGGTGGAGAAGAGTGTCAGGAGTGATTTTTGACAGACGGGTACCAATAAGAGTGAAAGAGAAGGTCTACAAGAGGGTAGTGAGACCAGCTATCTTATATGGGTTGGAGACGGTAGCATTGTCGAAAAGGCAGGAGTCAGAGCTGGATGTGGCAGAGTTAAAGATGTTAAGATTTGCACTAGGTGTGACTAGGATGGACAGGATTAGGAATCCGTATATTAGAGGGTCAGCTCAGGTTGGCCAGTTTGGAGACAATGCAAGAGAGGCAAGATTGCATTGGTTTGGACATGTTCTGAGGAGGGATGCTGGGTATATTGGGAAAGGATGCTAAGGATGGAGCTGCCAGATAAGAGGAAAAGAGGAAGGCCTAAGATGAAGTTTATGGATGTGGTGAAAGAGCATGATGCATAGGACAGGAAGGAATGGAAACAGACGATCCGCTGTGGCGACCCCTAACAGGAACAGCTGAAAGAAGATGATGATGATGACGACTCTTTCAATATATTCACAGTTTTTTTTTTTTTGCAAACAAAATAAATTAATAGGGATTTAAAAAGCCTCATCTTCAATATTGGACCATTTAAACATATTATGCTTCCCTATATACTCCTATTCAAACCCATTTACAATGACCTGCTTCCTGAATAGGCTTTTGTCATGAAAACGTGAGCAAATGAATGTGCTCGTTCAAAAAATAGTGCCCCAGTTCTTTGGCATTCAGTCCTTCTACTTGAATGGAATAAAAACCCTTTTCAGAACAACTCCACACCACTCCCCCCTCAAGCATACAGTAAGGCTTAGCAGTGTAATCACCATGCAAATAAGTCAGCCACAAAGCAAGGAATACGGTCTCATTAGGAGTATGATGACCTGGCAAAGCCTGTGGGGATGACTTCATAAAATATTACTAATCCACTACCCTCTGAACTTCAACGTGCATATTGACGCAATATATGTGCACCTTATAAGAAAAAAAATACAGAACCAACATTTTTCAAAACAGCACGAAAATATTCACAAAAATGTCTGACATATACTTCATGTGAGCTTTTCCCCCCACATCCATCACTTTTGCACATGCTGTCTTGCGTAATTGATTGCCCAACAGAAGCAAAATGATCTCAAAATCATACCTCTCAACTATACCTGATTTTCAGGGGATGTCCTCATTTGGACTCAAATACAGTTATAGACTTTATATTAATTCACATTCTCTTATTCTGTCAACAACGTCTCAAGTTAAAAGTACTAATATTTTAATAGCTCTCAAACCAATCGGGAACAAATCTCAGTCGAATTAGAGACAGATCCAAAAATATAAATAGTGACATTCAGGGACACTTTTAAAATTTTAGTACTATTAACTTGAGGCTTCAATTAAATTGAATTAATATACATTTTCTAAACTAAAAGGCTATAATTCTGATTACTGTCCTTTTTATATTAAGTGCAGATCAACTTTTCTCCAACATCTGCAGTTTTAAAAGGGATCAAGTGGGACAGACCCAAAATTTGAGTCAAACTCAGGGACAATTGAGAAGTATTACTGACTGTCCCGTCAAACTCAGGGACAATTGAGAAGTATTACTGACTGTCGCGTCCACTGTGCTGGTAGCGTTGTCGCCTCACAGTAAGAACACGTTCTCCTGTTCGATTCTCAGCTAGAGCGTATTCTGTGGGGAGACAAGCGTGAATGGGCGTACCTTCGTTTAAGGTTGTGCGTCAGAGCTGGCAATTCGCACGTAAGAATCTACTGCCAATCATTAGCAGACCGGAGTTCCGCTGTGGCGACCCCTAAACGGGAAAAGCCGAAAGACACAACAACAACAACTACTGACTGTCCCGTCACTGATTGGTTGGAAAAACGAGCATATCGTCGCTTAAGTACCTGTCATAAAGAACGAAGGCGGTACAATCCAAAATAAGTCCGTTGAACAACACATGAACTTAAAAGAAGTTCCTGGAGTGAAATGTGTGCTTTTAAGCACTAGGAAGAATGGGAACAAACCTTAGAATTACTGACATGTTCAGAACAGCACCGTTCAAGTTTGAGAGGGGTGATGTCAGAATTTGGGGGGGGGGGACGTTATTGTAAGCAGTAGCTATGAGGTAATCAAAAGGGCGACAATAGCTGCTACTTCACCATCACGATACGCGGCTTATATCATCTTATTAGTTATAGTATACCGCCAAAACGAGATTGCCTTTAAAAACAGTCGAAATTAGTTCTCCGCGCAATACTAATATTTCTAAAGATGAGGCTCAATAGATAAGGACAGAAAAATCGATCAGGACGAGGATATTTGGAGCAGAGGGCATTGTTGGTAATTTGCAAATATCTAATGGGCTTCCAGTACCTGAGGTTTAAGGTATTGCACAGTGAAGGTTAGCTTTGTTGGATACTAAGAGTTTGCGAGCGCTCTGATATAATAGTAGAATTTAATTCAAGACACGATTCACTTGTTGAAGTCGAGTGGCTTCATTACAGCTGTTGTAAGCTTTGATTTATTTTCATCTGATTTTTGACCAAATATGGTTGGTTTAGTATTTCTCAATGGGTCGCCCTGTAGAAATGCATATCGTTTTGTCATCTCTAGAGCGTCGAGTCAGTAACAGCTTGAAGTGACATTTCGTGGACCCCTTTCTAGTGTAGAACCATCCATAATATCTCTTTCATATGGAAAGTTCTGTAGCTGTCTTATAGTAAAGCAGTTTGTATTTCAGTTGTCCGCTGGTTATCCCTTTTCCTGGACTGATAGTGGGAATAAGGATGGTAGTTTTGACTAATTTTTTACATATCGGTAGTAACCATTCCGTGGTTTGGATATGTGTTTACGTAATCGAGAGAGATTAGGGTGTTTAGAATAGACACGTTGTTTTATGCAGGATGTTCTTTACTATTCTGCATGTGTGATTATTTCGCTGTGTGCTTTATACTTTGAAGGTTGTAGGTATTTGCTACCCCATACTTTGACAAAAAAGTGATATTCCTGAGTGGATGAAGACTGCAGTTTTTCAGACACTCATATACATTGAAAGCATTGGAATACTGCAGACACAAGTTACACAAAACAAAATTGATTATTGTTTTAGAACAGTTAGTGCCCAACTTCAGCCATGTCAATGGGAGAAATGTGTTTGGAATTGGCTCCCTTTTTATTATGGTTCTGGAGTTGAAGGAATTTGTGTGGGAGGGGAAGAGGACGAGTTAATTGGGATGCATTGATCTTCCCCGTAGACCAAGGTGTTTAGGCCTGCCTTGTTTTGGATGGATACTTTAAACTTGTGCTGTTAAGGCTGATATACTTAAGCAGAAGGTTACAAGTCAGAATGGAAGATGATGAAACTGGAGTGGGATCGATAAGTAAGGATAGAGTATGATTTTGTGATGCAGGTCCTTAAGTAGATTAACCGTGTCCATACAGAATTTCATATTTGTAAAATGTTCTTGAACTAAACCAACGCTGCCATGGGGAAAATACATTTTGCACGTAGGGATGATTTGAAAGTAGGGGTATAGAAAATAAAGAAGATGAGGCTGGATTTTACTAGAGAAAATTGGCAAAGGAACCAAGTTATTGGGAGCAAATAATTGGTGGGAAAAGTAACTGAATGAGGTAAGGCTAAGAAGAAGATTGTACTGCAATGAGAGACTGCCTTCCCCCTGCAGGGATTGCTATCAGGGTATGGACAAAGAAAAAGAGAGGGGAGTGATAATTGAAATATCAGCTCTGGTAGGATTTTTAGTCAAATCTAGAACAGAATTTGCTGTTTAAAAAAGGGTATAATTCAGTGAGGCATATGAAGTATTGGATGACAAATGAAATAATCAGAGGAGAAGATTGGCAAGAGAATGGAAAGGCAGTTTGCAAAGGAGCAATGGGTCAGCAGTTATATGGTTCCCAGTTATACAGAAAAGTCCAGAGGGCTTAGGATTTTTTCTTGGAGTTTGCATAGGTATTTTTATTCTTATAGCAGACTTCAGAGAATGTTTTCTCGGGTAGATAGCAGATACAGGAGATGTGATAAAAAGTGAGTTAACTGGGAAGATTTGACTATAAGGAGATCGCAGATCTAAAAAATTGAGTACTCCGTCAGAAATCTGGGGGGGGGGGGGCAAATGGCTGTAACTGAAGAAGTTATTCTTTTGAGTTGGGACACATGATCTGAATTGCCTTTACATAATAAGGCCTTACTAAATTTAATGCTATTGGCTGTCAAGAAAGCAGATAGTAAAGAATGGAAATCAAAATGTAAGCAACTGTTGCAGTACTGAATACTGTAAAGGAATGATTGGATATTTAGAAAAGGAAAGGAGCTAATTGCATTGAAATAAATGGAATTTGTGGTGAAAGTACATAGGTTCATAGGTGTGTACTGGGCTAATGGCCCTGGAGCCTTTACAAGCGTAGCCCATAGGATTACACTGGCATCGTGCCACCCGACCTTGTTCCTCGTGCCTCTGTTGAGTAGGGTGAATTTTCTACTTCCCTTCCCATCCTCTCATCAGGATTTCTCTTGAAGAGGACCAGTGAGGTACTCTGCTTGACATGAATGGGAAGTCTATTCCATAGCATGGGCAGTTTCTGGATTATGAACCTGTCCCTCCAGCATGTTCTGTTGATTGTGGTAATGAGGTTGAGGTCTCTGGATCGTGTGGTGCGGAGGGATTGGGATTTCTGTATATGTAGAATTTCTAACAGAGCTGGGTCAGACATGGCTTTGTAAGTCAAGCAGAGATCGCCTCTTAAGTAAGCGATATGAGACCGAGAATAGTTGGAGTTTTTTGAGTCTGCCCATATAGGACAAATGTTTAACGACTAGGGTCCCTCTTAGTGAGGTACTTTTGCGGCCTCTCCAGTTGCTGCAGGTGTCTAGTGAAGTACATACCAAATGGGGCATTGTACTCTGTAATTGGCCTAATGAGGGAAGAGTAGGGGGAGACAATGACCTCTTTCTTCCTGAATGCAAAACCCTTAGTAATGAGATTGCCACGTAGACCACCTGACCACAGTGGTAGTGTGGTGGTCAAAGAGAGAGGTTGCTGTCTACCTGTGTTCCCAGATCTCTTATAATGCCTTCTGTGTTCAGTGGACTACCATCAATGTGGTTATTCTCAAGGGGGATGACTACACATTTTTTGGCATTGAGCTTAAGGCCATGGTTCTGACACCAGTCATTGGTGTCTTTGAGGCCTTTCTGTAGGATGTCAACATCATTTATGGAGTTAATAACTCCCAACTTGCAATCATCTGCGAACTTTGTCAGCCAGAGTCCCTTCATGTTGGTCTGGACTTTAGAGAAGTAGATACCAAACAAGAGAGGACCCAGGACTGAACCCTGTGGGACTCCACTCGTGACTGGTCGGCAGTCTGACTTGGAGTCGGCTACTTTCACACTATGGGTTCTGTCTGTGAGCCAGTTTGTAACCCATCTAGTGATCTAGGGGTTGGTGCCTAGCTTAGTGAGTTTTTCTGTGATTCCTGAGTGGGGAATGGTATCAGAGACCTTGCCTTCATCCACAGCTCTGGTGACTAACTCAAAGAAGTCAACCAAGTTGAGTAGGCATGATCTACCCTTCACAAAACCAAACTGTGTAGGATCCAGAGTTTGGTGATTCCCTAGATCTTTGTTTGTTAGGTCCATGATGATGCTTTCCATAGCTTTGCTTATCAGATTCGTCAGCCTAATTTGGTGATAGCCGCTCCTCCTTTGTGGAGAGGGATGACTATAGCAGTGTGCCATTCGGAAGGGACAAAGCCTGAGGTGAGGCTGTGATTAAATAGGGGGCACAGGTGAGGTGCCAGTTCACTCTGTAGTTCATGTAGAACACAGCCAGGGATATTGTCAGGTCCCATAGAAGCTGTATCCTTGGCCTTGGACAGTGCTGTTTTAATCTGTGCAGCAGTAATACTAGGCTCCTGGCAATCTACTGGTGTTGTGATTGGTCCTTTGGGGGGAGGGTAAAGTTAGCACTGAATCCGTCGGCCAGTATATTGTCAATATTTGTTGGCTCGGTATAAGAGGTACCATTGAGCAGTAGTTAAGAGCAAATCTGGCTATTGCCATGGAGATTCTTTGCATAACTATAGAAAGCCATGTGGTTGTCTTTTCTATCTGCTGCAATTCCATTTTCGTAGCTAGCTTTAGAGGATTTGATGAGGGATCACAACCTTTTGTTGAGGCTGATGAGGGAGTTTTTCCAGTCTTGGGACGTTGCTTTATTCAGCATCAGTTCTTGCTTCTGTTGTAGAGTTTGTTTATGGCAGGGGACCACCAGATTGGCTTCCTTTTTTTGAGAAACGCATCTTAGTTCTATTGGGTATGGCAAAATCCATGCATTTGTGTATGTGTTTGTACAGTGAGTGCATTGGTGTATGATTCAGCGGTCATGCAACTATTCTCCATTTGCATGGGTGCCGTGAAGTTAGCCATCTCTGTTTTTAGGGGTTTAAGTTTTTCATGGGGGTTACCTTTGTGGGGAGGGATGTGGATTTTCAAAGTGATTAGTTTGTGGTCAAATATAACCAGGAAGAGTTGACTATTGGTGTAGAGCAATGGTCACCCATGTTCGTAATGACCAGGTCAAGGATGTTGCTACATCTAGTGGGGGTAAGAACGAGCTGGTCCAGAGCATTAGAATTAATGAAGTCCAGAAAGCATTGAGCAAGTGTATTGTTACACAAGTAGTTTTCCCAGTTAATGGAGGAGTAGTTGAAGTTGCCCAGTATGAGAGTGTTAGGTGGGACCCTAATATTCTCCAGGGTGCTTAGGAATGTGGAATGTGAGTCTTGGGACATGGTTGGAGACCTATAGCAGTCTACGACCTGAATCGCTGTCTTACCCAGTGTTAGCTGCACCTGAAGTATTTCAGTTGCGTTATGTCGGGCTACCAGTCTGGAGGTGTCCGAATCCATTGAGTATGGAAATACCACCACCTTTGAAGCTTCGGTCTAAGTTCTGGGACTGAAGGGTGTGGAATAAGTTATAGCCTGGTAGTGCAGGGGTTCTTTCTGCTGTCTTGAAGAAGGTCTCTGTTACAGCACAAATGTTGATGTTCTCCATTTTAAGGAGTGCTTCGAGTGAGTACATTTTGAGATTTAGACTTCTAGCGTTGAGCAGCATGACCCTCAGATTGCATTTGTTTGTAGCTGTTACAGTGGTAATTGGTCTTTGTAACACCACCTAAAAAAGGCACTATAGAGATGGCAAGAGCCTTGGCCAGTATCTTGGAAGCCCAGGGGTGACAGATGCAGGCCATCTCTGGCAAAGCATTGAGGTCTGTCAGTCATGTCATCCCAGGTAGACAGATACTGGATCCCCTTAGAATGACACCAGAAACTTAGCCAGTTGTTGAAATCAGTAATTTTCTGCTTGTACTGTGATATCACTCTGGGTGATGGTAGGATGCTGCTCAGGGCTAGGGTCATACCCACCTGAGCTACATAATCCAAGAGCTCCTCCATGTCTCCTTTCATGTAGTATAGGGAGGTACATCTCAGGTAATTCAGACCCACATGTACAATGATAGTCATATGTGTACCTGTTGTACTTTCTCCTTATTCAGCCTAGTGAGTGGGACATCAGTGTGCCTCACTATTGCATCACCTATGACTAGTGTGTTGGGCATGCTGTTTTGCCTTAGGGGCTTTGGTTGAGTGGCGCACTGTTTAGGAGAGTTATGTGGTGGTCGGGTGCATTTCTGCCTTGGAGGTCTCTGCTGTTTGTGTAGATTTTTATTGAGAGCCTCCGTGAAGGTGGGTGTGTGGTTTGTGTTTTTATGTGAAGGCAGTGCTGGTGTGTGTTCGGGAGGGGTATGTGTTCCATGTGGTGTGGTGCAAGTGTTGACCTTCTCCTCTTGACTAGCTATTCCGGTCTTGGCTGGAGAGTGTGTGGCTTCCATTTTGGATATGTAAGTGCATCTCTCACAAGTCTGAGTGTAGGGAGGTAAGAGGAGAAGGTTGTCAGTGTACATGAGGCAGTTGCTACATTGCCTCAGGATGCCCAAGTTCACCAGGTTAATAGGAGAAAGCACAGGGAACTGACCTTTAGACATGCCTGGAGGGGTGGGCATTAGCTGTGGGCATGGAGCTGTTTTCTTTTAGAATGTTTAGTACTGGTAGCACTTTTCTGTGCTACAATAATTGCTACAAGACGTCTGGTAAAGTGCTAAACTAATAAGCTAGTAAAAGTGCAGGAGAGGAGAGAACTAGCAGATCTAAGGAAAAAATTTGAAGAGCATATTTTGGCACCATTCAGAAGCTTACAAACAGTCCTGGATACAGCAGATCTATATCTGAACTAGATTAGCTACAGGAAAAGTGGGAGACAAGCGCAGATTTGGACTTTTAAACCAGAAAGATGAAAGAGACGGAAAAACTGCTCAAACGGCCAGTAAACTACAATTTCTGGGCCAGAAACCACTCCTCTTCTGGTAGATGGGCTGCGCTGTGCTGAACACTCTCACTGATAAGCTAGAAGACTTTCCTCCAACACAAAGGCTTGGGGGGCTCAGAAACTTACCAATAGTCTTGGATACAGCAAATCTGTATCTGGATTAGACTAGTTACAGGAAAGGTGGGAAACGAGCACAAATGAGGGCTTTTAAACCAGAGAGTAGAAGGAGATGGAAAAACTGCCAAATGGTCAAGTTACAATTTCTGGGCCAAAAAACAATTCTCTTGTGGTAGATAGACTACCTAGTACTTACCACTCCCATTGAAAAGCTACAAGGCTTCCCTCCAACACAGAAGGTCTTGGGGGGGGGGGGGCTCAGAAGCTTACAAACAGTCCTGGATACATCAAATCTCTACCTGGACTAGACTAGTTACAGGAAAGGCGGGGAACAAGTGCAAACGTGGACTTTTAAACCAGAAAGTTGAAAGATATGGAAAAACTGCCCAAACAGCCAATAAACTACAATTTCTGGGCCAGAAACTACTCCTCGTGTGGTAGATAGGTTACCTAGTGCTTACCACCATCACTGATAAGCTAGAAGGCTTCCCTCCAACACAGAAGGGCTTGGGGGGGGGCTCAGAAGCTTACAGACAGTCCTGGATGCAGCAGATCTGTGCCTGGACTAGACTTGTTGCAGGAAAGATGGGGAAACGAGCGCAAATGTGAGCTTTTAAATCAAAGTCGAAAGAGGTGGACAAACTGCCCAAATGGCCAATAACTACAATTTCTGGTCCAGAAACCACAACTCTTGTGGTAGATAGGTTACCTAGTGCTTACCACCATCACTGATAAGCTAGAAGGCTTCCCTCCAACCCAGGCTTGGGGTGCTCAGAAGCTTACCAACAGTCCTGGATACAGCAAATCTGTGTTTGGACTAGACTAGTTACAGGAAAGGCAGGAAACAAGCTTAGATTTTTTTTTTCAGAAAGCCACTAAAACAGCGCTAAAAATAAAGCAAATACAGTTTAAGTAAATGCAGTTTATTCAAAATGTATTCTGAACTAAATTCAGTTGTTGCTTTATTCAGCTCTGAACAGTTAAGTGCCAAAAATATACTTTATCAGCTGAGAAGCGCACTCCGTCAGAACACAATGAGATTTTTTTTTTGTTAGTAAAGTGCAAGGGGAGGAAGGAGCAGAAGATAATTTAAGGTTAAGAACCTAAGTGAGTTGGCCTTCTCAAATTTTCTCTTTCTAATAGAATGAATACTAGACTGGGAGGAGTGTCCCAGATCAAATTTACAGTAGAGGCAGGCAACTGCTATGCCACCAACTATAACAAACACCCCAGTAATAGGGTGTTTCAGAAGAGATCAGGAACAAAAAAAAAAAACAGTGCTAGCAAATATATAAAATAATTCAGGCAAAAATTAAGACCATGCAGAACTCTGAAAAGTTAAAGTACCAAGAATTATACTCCTCACCGAGTATGGGAGATATTTAGATTACCCTAGGTGTATGGACGTGTTTCAGTTCAAAGAGCTATGAATGCAAAGTAATTCTTTACTTATTTTATGGGTCTTTTTAAATTGTACAGACCAATATGATACATTTTGCTCTTTTTTGGCTTGTCAGTAAAGCATCATATGTTTTCTGCAAGACTCCTGTTTTTGAAAAGCTTTGCTTATTGAGAGCATCATGGTTGATGTGCAAGTCATCCCTTAACGGTGTACAACTGCTTTCTAAACAGTAAGAAAACAAATAAAAGACAGTGAAGGAAGTTTTAATAACAGTAAACAAAAACTTAGTGATTTTGCCCCTACAGTTTTTGGGGTTTCATCAGAGAAACAATGCAGAAATACCATTAGTTATCAGTTATGTAGCAGCTAACCAAATACCTTAATCAGTAAAATATGTAAAAAAAAAAAAAAAGACACAAAATATCTGAGTATAATGCCAACTGTATGTATGTATGTGTATTCATTTTACATTTGTTGGCTGGGATAGTCCGACTGAGCTTGTACCCTTTTTCAGCAGAGGCTAGGGGAAAAAAGCTCCACAGTACAAATTATTCTGGTAAATAATTCACAGTACAGTTTAAGCAAGTAAAATGATAGGAGTAGTGTAAAGTACATACACTTTTTTGTGAGCGTTATAAAAATAAGGTAAAACAGATGACAAATTGCAAATGGAATTCAGCATATGAGGCATTTCAAATTAGTAGGGAGTATTGAGGAGGTGGGTATGAGTAAAGTGATGGAAATGCAGAAGAATTGATTGTACTGGTAGAGTAAGATAATTGTAGCAGTTTGTCATGTTAGAGTGTGAGAGGAAATAGGGGAGAGGAGTTGGAGAGAGAGGGAGTTGGTGTCAGATTTCTCGAAGGATTGTTAGTACTTTTATATTGTTAAAAGTAGCATGTGTAAGCAATATAACAATGAATGCTAAATGTTAAAAGTAAAAATAAACTATTATCTTAAACAAATATAGTAGACTGTTTAAATTAGCCTTCCCAGCAACTTTAAATTTACCTAAACAGCAGAGGCCTCCAAAGCAGACACCCAAACAACTGCTACCTCAAGACACCCCACAAGCAACACATAAACCACAAAAGCAGTGTGCAAAGCAGTCACAGCCCTTAAGGCCAAATACAACACCAAACATACTTGTCATAGGTGACTCCATAGTCAGACACACTGACGTCCCACTCACCAGGCTGAACAAGGAGAGGGTCACAGTAAGCTGCCTATCGGGCGCTAGAATCTGCCACATAACACAAGCACTCTGGTCACTCCACGGCAAGTACAAATATGACACAGTCATTGTCCATGCTGGTGTGAACGAACTGAGACGTACCTCCCTGGACTACATGAAAAGAGACATAGAGGAGCTCTCTGATTAATGTAGCCCAGGCAGGTATGACCCTGACCCTGAGCAGTATCCTTCCTTCACCAAGAATGATGCCACAATATAGAGACAAGATGATCAGCTTTAACAATTGGCTTAATGTCTGGTGTCATTCAAAGCGGATCCAGTGTCTGTCTGCCTGGGATGACATGCTTGACAAGCCACGCTGCTGAGGGCGGCTTGCACCTGTCACCCCTGGGATTCCGGATATTGGCTAAGGCTCTTGCCACCCCCATAGTGCCTTTTTTAGGCAAGGCTCAAATTCTAAACCTACCACCCTAGAAAACAAAATGGGAAGAAACTGAGGGTAATGCTGCTCAATGCCAGAAGTCTAAATCTCAAAATGCACGCACTCGAGGCCCTTCTCAGTATGGAGAACATCGATGTCTGTGCTGTAACTGAAACCTGGTTCAAGGCTCCTGAGAGCACCCGGCACTATTAGGTTTTACCTCATATCATGCGTTCGGCCCCAAAACCCGGACCACACCACAAAAGGAGGGTGTATCCATATTCATAAAGGATACTCACACCTCCAGGTTGGTGGCAACGCAAGCTTGAAACCATCCAGGTGCAACTAACTATAGGCAAAACTGCTCTACAAATTGTAGCATGCTACAGGCCACCCTCTCAAACTCAGGAACCCCACACAGCCTTCCTGAAGACACTGGAGGGTATAAATGTATCTCCAAACACCATCATATTGGGTGACTTCAACTACCCGAATATAGACTGGGAACATTACTCAAGCCCTAACTTTCTAGCCCAACGGTTCCTGGAGTTCATAAATTCAAATGCCATGGAACAGCTAGTCACTGTTCCCACGAGAGGAGAAAATATACTAGATCTCATTATCACAAACATGGGGACAAAATGCTCCACACCGGAAGTATATCCCTCATTGGTGAGATCTGATCATAAACTAATCTCACTGGAAATCCACATCCCGCCCCCACCCCAAACAAAAGACCACAGTGAAGAACTTCTCTAAAGCAAACTTCACACTACTCAAGACTGGTGTGGTATCCTTCAAGGCCCCTGAGCCAGTGGAAACCACAACCCAAGCTGCGGAAGCCCTTACAAATGCCTCCTATGAACACCTCCAGGACTGCATGGATCAGGCAATCCCAAATAAAACCAAGACTCTTTCCACAAAGGGCAATCATCCAGTCTGGTGGACCCCAGCCATTAACAAACTTTACAATAAGAGGAGAAAGCTATTGCATGATAGAACAAAATCCATAAAAGGGAAGTCACCCCTGATCATTATTAGTAAAAAATACGAGCACTCATAAAATCAACTAAGGCCAATTTTGAGAGAAAAATTGCCATGGACTCAGAGGACAATCATAAGGCCTTTTTCAGCTATGTTAGGAACCTGGGTGGAAACTTCCAGATATGCTCAGAATTAGTCCAAAATGATACAAAAATCACTGAACCCACAGACATTGCCAACATACTGGCAGACAGGTTCAGTGCAAACTTCACCACCCCCCCCCCTAAAGGAGAGATAACTATCCCAGTGGAGTGTAGCCTCCCAGACATCTCAAATGCGCAGGTGAAAGCTGCTCTCTCTAAAGCTAAAAACACAGCATCAATGGGACCGGATGGTGTCCCCGGCTGTGTGCTACACGAGCTAAATGAGGAATTAAACCCGCACATAAGGCAGCTGTTTAATCTCAGCCTTACCACAGGATACGTGCCCAAGGAGTGGCGTACGGCAACTGTGGTCCCACTCCACAAAGGCAGTGCCTCTACGGACCCTGGTAATTCCCGCCCCATAAGCTTAACAAGTCTAGTCTGCGAAGCTATGGAGAGGATCATAATGGAGCTCATAAACAAATATATAGGGGACTTGCAGACATTGGACCCGACCCAGTTTGGCTTCGTCAAGGGCAGATCATGCCTTTTGAACTTGGTCGACTTCTTCGAAACAGTCACCAAGGCCATTGATGAGGGAAAGGCAGTCCATACAGCCTACCTTGACCTTGCAAAGGCTTTCGACACAATACCCCACTCTGGTATTGTAGAAAAACTTACCAGCTTAAATGTAAACCCATATGTCACAAGATGGGTTGCAAACTGGCTTAAGGACAGAACCCACAGGGTTAGAGTTGCTGGCGCTATGTCAGACTCCAAGCCGGTCACAAGTGGTGTCCCACAGGGCTCTGTCCTTGGCCCCCTATTGTTTGGCATCTACTTCTCAGAAGTACAGGCCAACATGGGAGGACTTTGGCTGACAAAGTTTGCAGACGACTGCAAACTGGGCACCGTAGTGGAAAGTGCATCGGACACGGATATCCTTCAGAAGGGACTCATGGAAACAGCTGGTGCCAGAGCCATGGCCTGAAGTTAAACGCCAAAAAATGTATAGTCATACCCTTTGGGAAAAACAAGGTAACCCCAAGCTACCATATAGGTGGCAATCCACTAAGCACAGAAGAGGTTATCAGGGACCTGGGGACCCAGGTTGACAGTGGCCTTTCTTTTGACACTCATGTTGCTAAAGTGGTTAGAAAGACCTTCTACATTGCCCACCTGATCGTGAAGGGATTCACATCCAGATCTAGTGAGGTCATTGTTCCCCTGTACTCTTCACTTATCAGACCAATGATAGAGTACAATGCCCCATTCGGGATGTATCTCACCCGACATCTGCAGCAATTGGAGAGACTCCAAAAGTTCCTCACCAAAAGGATAAAGGGACTCCAAAATCTGTCATATGCTGCCAGATTGAAGAAACTCCAGCTCTATTCAGTTGCATACCGTCTGCTCAGAGGTGACATGTGCCTGACATACAAGGCCATGTCCAACCCGGAATTAATGGACGTGCTCCACCTCAAAAAATCCAAATCCACCAAAACCACTAGAGCAAGCAACTTAAACCTTAGCACGGATATAAATAGGACGTGCTGGAGGGATAGATTTATCACTCAGAGACTCCCTATGCTGTGGAATAAAATCCCGGTCCATGTGAGGCAGAGCACCTCGCTGGCTCTGTTCAAGAGAAATCTTGACCTGTGGATGGGAGATCGTAGGTTTATCCCGGGAATCATCTCTGTGTCACTGCTGGACAGCGGCACAACAAACTAATGGGCACAGTATTTTTTCATATAAGGGGTGGTGTAAGCCACAAAAATTTGGGTTAGGCTTATAAATGCCTTAGGGCAGATAGCCTAGTATAAACCTATGAACCTATGTAAGCGGAGACCAGTCATTAATTCCTGGTTTAGCCTCCTCTGCCAAAGCATTTCTCTGTTATCAAGTAAGCTGTCAGTCACCACCTCCATCTTTGCCTTCTGTTTTGTCAATGACAAAAAACAAACTTTTTAAAATGGTCACATCTTTTGGAATGTCTGTATAATGTGCTACTATCTTTTTTTTTTTTTTATTTATTATTGATGTCTCTTAACATGTATCCCACTACAATCCTTCAGTCTCCTTACGGTTTTGCCCCAATAAAATGCCTGATAAGTCATATGGGTAGCTAGGCATACAATCATTCTCACGTTACAGTGCCCTGGGCAACTGCTTGTAGGATCCAGCTAGCTATGGCAAACAGTTTGCCATAGGTTGCTGGCTCCTCTTTTCAGTATTGGACTATTGCTTTTTGGGGGCGTGCAGTTGCTGTACTTGCAGGGACTCTCTTGCTGAAACTGGTTGTAGGACCATAATTTGTAACAGTAACATAAGGGCTATTGTTAATAAATTTACAAAATTTGTAATTCCCACATGTAAACATTCGTTAATTTAATGAACACTTAGTGGGGGAATTATTACACTCTAGCAAGCCCTTAAGATTGTGACCCCTTTTGTAAACTGTCTCTGTGGCTTGACCTAAATGCTCTTTAATTTCAGGGGTAAATAGTATGTTCCTGCAAGTATTAACAGTTATTACATTGTGTGTTGTGAGTGTAGTGAATAACCATTGCCCCTGTTCTCATCTGATTGGACGAGGCAGTGACTTCCTCGTTCTCTGTCAAGGGTTGCTAACCAACCGTTAAAGTAGGTGCAAACCTAGTCAACCTAACTTCTTTTTCAATCTGTTCAATTAGTTGGTTGGGTACCCCCTAAATTTGAGCATCTGCACAAGAGTTTTCATCTCCACTGCAAATTTTTCATCATTACTAATAAGTCTAGACACACAGATCATCTGCCTCTGTACCACACACTTTTTCTGAAAAAAGGGGTGACAACTATCAAAGTGCAAGAGAGAGTTAGAGTATGTTTTCTTTCAAAAAAATGTTGGACGCTAAAAGTCCAGTAATTGGATTGTTGTACAAAAGTATATCTAAATCAATGGATAAGGCGTTAATCTTAAAGGTGAACCTTAAAAATGAAGAACAACTATGCATGTAGTTTAATAAAATTTTGGGACATCCTCCTGACCATCCAAAAGTCTAAAATATAACACAGTTTGGTTCATGAAAGAAGAAAAAAGCACACATTTTCTCCAACTCCGGCAAGACTAGGTTTGCATAAATTGGTGCACATTTGGCTCCCATTGTGATGCCCGAGATTGACTGGAAGACTTCTCCGTTAAAAAACAAAAAAATTGTTTAGGACCAATTCCATAAGTTTGACCAAAAGGTTCACCTTACAATTGGACATACTGTTGTAACTTAGTTTCCGAAAGCAGTTCTAAACCTGTTGTGTTAGGAATAACTGAAAATATATTAATGACATCAGTAGTCAAAAGATAGTCTCTGTTGTAACTCATACCCCTAAGAGAATCTAAGTGCCAAGGGTTATATAAAGTATAAGGTTTGTTATTCGTGAAGTGTTTACAATGAAAATCAGCATATGCTGCCACTATCTCAGTCTTTGAACTTTTCACTGCTAAGATTGGTGTCAGGGCTGGATAATGTTCATTTTTATGAATTTTCGGGATAGTGAAGCTGGTAGGTGTAAGTGGTTTCATGACTGTCAAATAATCGTTTGATTTGATCACTAAGCCCTTGGCTAAAACCATCAAATAGTCAATCCTCATGTCGACTATATTTATTTTGTTTCTTGACACTCTTGAGTAAGTTGAAAATCTTAAATGAGTAATCCAAATAATTCATGATGACCACATAAACCTCCCTTATCAGGTTTCAGGATTCTAATGTATCTGTTAGAAATAAGTTGCTTTAAGCCCACTATTTCATCAGTCTGTAAATTGTCATCGTAACTAAACCCCCTCCTAATTTTTCTTCTCAGTTCACTTGTGAATGTGATCTGTTTAAAATGAGAAGTGAGGGAGGGATGAACATGTTCTTCCTTTTCAGGAAGCAGCTGTTAGTAGGTATTGAATTACTGTCAAAATACATTATCAAGTTAAGCTGCCTGGTGTAAAGTTTAAGGTTGGTTTATAACAAAGCAATGTCAGGTTTAAAAACTGGGACGCAACTAAAACCTTTTTTCATGGAGGTGTAATGGCCAGATGTTTAAGTAAAATTACCTGGACTGTAAAATCTAAAATCCTTGTGTAAAACATGTTCATTATTTAAAAAAAAAGGATGTATAAGACAAAAATCCACAAAAGGCACTCCAGTCAAGGAAATATTTATTTCATCAAAATAAAATGGGAAAAATATCAACCAACCTTATATATTGTTTTGCATACTCAGACAATTGATTAAACAGTCAAACAATTAAAATATAAAAACTTCAGTAGAACTTTTAAAGCAGCATTGCATAATATGACACAGATACTTATAAAAGCACTTAAGCATCCTGGAATCAATGACATTTGTATTATCTGCTTGCAACCTAAGCTGCCAAAAATTTTCTCTCCTCAAAAGCATTTTTTATAATCACCACCCATTACATCCCTAGGGACTGAATCTAACACAAGAAATTAAACTCTGCACATACAGTAGAATGTTTAATATAAGCATTGTTGATTTCAGTGTTTAATAATATACAGAAGTTCCCTTATTCTCACTTTTAATTTCCTTGCAGACATACCTATATAAAAGACTGGCAGCTAGAGCAGATCGCAATATAAATAATACCAGAGGAATCACAGTTAAAATAAATGTTGCATGTAATGTGCTTATTTCTGTCAAAAGATACTGAAGAACCCTGAAAGATAAAAGAGCACATATTACAAAAACACATTTTTATACATGCCAGGATTCTTGCCAGTCTTAACAGTCTTGATTATAATGTTGTCTGTTTCTTAATATTGTTTTAGAGACTAAGCCTTCTTAACTACAAACCTAGGTTCATTACCTACTATTTTAATAATGTTCCAATCAGCCTTAAAAGTGTTCCAGTTGTGGATAAAAATAGATCCAATATTTTAATCGTCCACAGTCATGCGCAGACAAAACTATTAGTATAACCTTTATCTGTCTTGTTAGTGGAACTGTCACCCCTGTTCTCATTAGGCATGCCAACAGACAATATACATGAAAACCGTAATTCTTTTTTTTTCATCCGCAGCTAAATTTCACAAGATTCAGTCTCAAAAACTCTACACCTTCTACCCATGGTATACTAGTATATAGAGATTTCACATCCAAGGTGAACGTATCCACTTTGTCACTATTTAACTTGTGCAAACCATCCAGAAAATGCCATGAGTCTCTTATAACAATTTAGTTTCTGGACAAGGGGATTTAAAAAAAAAATCCAAAAAGACAGAGTTGTGTTCAGTGACACTGCCTTTAACAGACACACAAAAGGCAAAGTTAATTCCCACTATGAAATTTAGGAATCCCAAACAAAATAGCCAAGTTGGGATGTTCAACAAATAAGAACTGAAATATTTTGTGAGTGATAGAACAGTTGCTAAGTAAATCCAGCAATATTTCATAAATGTACCAATATTGTTCTTTAACAAAACACAAAGTGACTTTCTCATATTTCTGAACATTATTCAGTATGTTTTCAGGGTCAGCTTTCATGAAGCGCAAATCAAACATTTTAGACAATTCAAACAACGTCTTTCTCCTGGCAGTTTAAATTGTAGTATTTATTCACAGACTGACTAGGAAACATGCATAAAATCTTTCTCATATAAATCACAAAATAACCCCACTGAAGCTGGTGATGGGGATGTGCTCTTCTTTCTAAAAGGACAAATAAGATCAACATAGTCATGAAACAAACGAGACAAACTTAATTTCTTGCAAAATAACTTCAACTATAACATTGCTGCTGTGGGATGCATATTTCTGTATTCTAAATGGCTATTATTTTGTACCACTTGATTTTATATTTAGGGTCTTATTTCATTGCCATCTTAATAAACTTCTACATCTAAAAATACACATTAATATCATAAGTAGTAAACTTAAATAACTGCAAGCAGAATTAACGTTGAGTAAAACGCATCCAATAGGTATGAAAAACAATATAGTGGAGGGGGCAGTTATTTGACTGATGGTAATTAATTATTCTTAAAAGCAGGAGCTTCCTTATGTTCTAAGTTGATTTCAAGGGGTTATCCCAAAAAAGTGGTAAGACAAAGGTTAGATGAAGTGAACAGTTTTTGAAATGGCAAAAATAGTGACGTGGAGCAGTTTAGCAACAATTCTGACAACTAAAGAGTGGGAATGTTGGTACAATATTTGTTAGATGGAAACAGATCAAGAAAATTGTTAAAAAAATTTTTATGTACTTTTCCTGAGGTTAAGAAAGTAGTGGGGAAGATTCTGTCTTTATAAATTAAGAGAGGAAAGAACTTAACTTCATTTGAAAAATATTCTTGAAGTTCTAGGAATAATAAGGAAAGTAAGAAAGACATGTGACTGTAATTACTGCCAATATTTAAAAGTGGATGCAAATGAACTATTAATAAATGTAAAAAAATTGCTAGAGGTTTTTATACATACACATCTAAATATGTAGTGTACTTTTCTGTTTGCTCATCCTTTCTTGTAGTTCTGCCTACATAAAATGCAGGAGAGTTGTATAAGAAGGGTGCATGAGCATTTATATGCAATAGGTAAAGCATATGCTGATAATGCATGTGGAAAACATCATTATTGTTTAACCAAATGTAGAGGTTCACCTAAGTTTTTAGTTATGGATTATGTACCTGAATTTAAAAACGGGTTGGATGCTAAAGAATTGGTCGGGAAGGAATATTGCTGGCAACTGAAGCTAGATGTCATCAACCCTCCAGGATTAAATGACAAAGAAAATTTTAAAGTTTATTTAAAAGACAAAGAAGCTTAAACACTAATGCAGCAGCAATTGATCTAATTAGAGTAATCATGTACATTGATGTGGCTTTAATTTTTAAGTGTATAATGCTGTGTTTTACTCCTTTTCATTCAATCTGAAGAAGTCTAACTGTAGAAGAAAGCATTTTTTTTGATGATTTTTTTTCATTAAATTATTCTATGTTCATTATTTATTTATTTTTTATGGTATTTATTTTGAACAACTTTTTAGTCTGTTTTCTTGTAACTATATTTTTTAAAGAGGCATTATCTCAGATTTTACGCTAGAGGAGTTTGTTTACATTTTAGTACTGTGCAAGTCACATGTTCACCCAGAGACAAGGTTTTCAAACCTTTTTAGCATATGGCAGGTCAAATTACACAAATCATTATCTCAGATTTTACGCTAGAGGAGTTTGTTTACATTTTAGTACTAAGTCACACATTCCCCCAGAGACAAGGTTTTCAAAGAACCTTTTTAGTATATGGCAGGTCAAATTACACAAATCCTCAGTGGGGGTTGTTAAAGGTTTAGAACTTAAAGTTGCAGTTTGTTCTTTTGTATTTTCCTTCCCCCACTCATGAGTAATTAGATTTACTGAATGACTGGATTTTACTCTGCTAGAGATGCTATCTTGTCACACACAGACCTGGAGCCTCTTTAGCAATGAAGTGATAGCTACTTTACTATGTACTTTTTTTTTTTTTTTGCAAAACAGTGTCTGTAATTATTCAAACCTAGGCAATAGTATTTTTAATGCTTGTTGCTACAAATCCTTTTCCCTCCACTGGCAATTATTTTTCATATGGTCTGTTATTGTTGCTTGTTAAGTGTGTGTGTTGATGTAGGTACGCTTTGATAATCATATAGATTTTCCCTAATTTTACAGCACAGCATTGCTTTGGACAGTTGTACCTTGCAAAGAAACATGTTGAGTAACAAATGTCCAAATATTCTAAAAGAATAAAATATTTTGTATCTCTTCGAAAATAGTATTTACATGTGCTATCCAACAGTGATCAATTCCAGAACCACTTGTCATTGGTTAACTTCTACAGTGTTTAGGCTGACATCAAGTATTTTGTAGCTGACCAAGTTTGGAGTTGTCGCTACCTCACCATCTGACTTCCAGATTTTTCAGGAAGGACTAGCATGCAACAATAAGTGGTGCCTGGAGCACAGCCTAAAACTACATGCCAAGAAATGCAGCACTAGAACTGTCTTTAGCCAACACTGACTGTCATTAGGGACTCTTTAGCCAACACTGACTGTCATTAGGGACCTGAGGACTTTCACTGACAATTAGGTATCCTTTGGCCATTATGTATGTGTTAGGAAATCCTTTAACCTAATTACCAGGGGTGATTAATAGAGTATGTTGTTCCCAGTGGTATGTACTTACCTAAGCACATGACCTTGACAGGCTGCATTGCTTCTTAACAATAATCAAGTGTGTGTGTTTCTTGAGCTACCCAGACAGCCTTAAAGCACTTTGTCTTTTTTTCTGTTTTCCTATAGACTCTGGAGAGGTAATCTCTGTTTAATTTGCATAGCCTCAAAGGATCCAGTCCACTGTCGCTTGCTGCACATTCGCAGAACTAGTAACATCGTAAACACCTGTTCAAGAGAACTCATCTTCTACCATAACATAAATAGGTCTTGCTGGCAAGATAGCTATATATCTCAGAGAATCCCCCATTAACAGAATAGACTTCCTTTGGATATAAAGGAAAGTAACTCCCTGCCCCTCTTTAAGCATAACCTGGATGTTACAGCTCTGGTCTGGCCCCTAAAGCTGTCATTGAAAGGGGTCTAAAACTAGCTATAAATCAGTCATGCCATTGGGTACTTACAATATGGGATGTGGTGGCTAGGCTACTGATGTTCTTCTGGATCAGTATCCTACTGTTAACTCATGACTCTGTGAACCTAAATGTGCACACTTTTCATTTTGGCATTGCTGCATGCTAGCAAATCAGTATCCTTGACAAGACCCATGAATGGTATTCACAGACCTATTAATCACGTCTGTACATCATCAGCTACATGATAGCATCACACAACACAGTGTTGTGTAGTTCAGAGAAGTGACATAACCTAAAAACATATACAGATGCAATACTGTCATCCTGGAAGACTTAGCAGGACATGAATGAACAATAGCATTTACATAAGGCCTGCCAGTACACTTCTGGATGACCCAAACCATTGCAAGCACACCCCAGGCCCTGAATGAGACATACTCAACTCGCACAAAATGTATTGTCTAGACAGCAAGACTGCAAATATCATGCCAGTGACAGAACAGTGTTCCCACTCAACATGTCACCTCTGGTGATTGCTCTCATTGCTATGGATTGATGATAAACCTTACAGTACCACATGTATCACACCCCATACCTGACTGCCATCAAATGAAAACAAGGACGTGTTGTCTCAGCCCAAGTATAGGATTGCCATCACCTTGTCAAATGTCCACAACAGTACACACAAGGTATGGCCAGTGTGTTGATGTCACATTTTAGCTCTATGCAAATGTCTGACATAATGCAAAGGGTCTGTTAAACATTAAAGGGTAACGTGGCCATAAATGGATACAGTAATATCATGCCAGGTATACAACATTCATGCACTGTTTACATAGTTTTTTGTCAATTCACTTTCCCAGCAACACAAACAGTTCTGCTGTTATCCTACCATGTGGATTTACACTTTTAGTACATCTGGGTTGTAACAAGTTGCATCACATTACTGTACTGTCCTTGTCTTCCACTCTGTTATCCACACCCTCATTTGTGTAACTACCTCTAAATGTAATCAATAATGTGTTCTGAGCATATATATGTATATCTATATATATCTATATATATATATATATGTATGTGTGTTGTCTCTAACTGTGTGTGTGTATATACAATAAATAATCATCAATGAATTTGTTCAAAACACAAGACATCGGACAAACTCATTGATTATCATTATCACCACCTAAATCATCTAAATAGTATTAGCAAATGTAAAACATGATTTGTGACTCCATTTGTACCTGCATATTTACATGTGTATCTTGATAGATAATTAGATATACATACATATGTGTATGTATATATGCCAGTCTTTGTTGTTTTTTTTTCCTGAGTAATGTGCATGCATACGCCTATGTGTATGCATGCACATAGGCAATTTATTCACATATGTATAAATCTTATAATTAACAGACATGGTTGATACTAACATCCATATTCACACATACCAA
The DNA here is from genome assembly GCF_019279795.1 of Protopterus annectens. NCBI lineage: Eukaryota > Metazoa > Chordata > Ceratodontiformes > Protopteridae > Protopterus > Protopterus annectens. The sequence continues at coordinate 1,104,990,010 of NC_056735.1, read as the reverse complement.
AATAAAACATTTTCACATTCGCCCACAAATATGGTGTTTATGATAGTATATACTAATGACCACACACATTTTCATACTCATGTGATTGTGCTACAAATATCTC